>NW_024802935.1:1617120-1716627 GCF_019175285.1 Sceloporus undulatus | reverse complement strand
TAGTAGTAAGTGCTTTCAAAGAAGTTACTGATGGAGAAAAAGACAAATTACTTCATTGTTGCTATAGGTATGACTAGTGGGTAGGGGTGGGAAAGGGGGTAGTGATGGCAAAAGGTGTTTTTTTTCTTTACCCTCTCAGGGCACTAAAGTAATTTGTGAAAACAGTTTCTTTCAAAATTGAAAATATCTGTTATAAATGTATTTTTATTTTTATTTGCTTCAACTGTGGGTAACCTCTGCACTGTGCAAGTAATAAACTAGAAACAAAGTAGAAACTTAATTTAAAAAGAAATTAGTACTGGAGTGAAAAGAAAGATTTTTCCATTCCTTTGCTGTCTTCAAGCCTTTTAGTACAGATTTTGTTGCACTTTGTTTTGGAAAGCATGTTTCATCAGAGCAACAACACCCAAATCTGAGCTGAATGTCTATATTTTTCCAGCAGCATAACTATGCTGATCATATCTTTTGGTATGGTCACGCTGTAAAATAAGTAGCTTCATCCTTTCTGCATTTTCTCTGAGTGAAAAAAATCTGCCTTTATTTTCTTATTCCCTACCACCTCCCTTATGATTAGCATTGCCAGATTAGAAGATGGAAAGGGCTTGTGTGCCTTTAATAGAAAAGGCAATTTCAGCAGGTCTAACTTGTCACACAACAAGACCTGTTGAAATTCCCTTTCTTACACAACCATTAAAGGTATAGGAACCCTCTCCAGGTTTCACTCTGGAAACTCTGCTTCTGATGCTTTCCTGTCTTAAGTCATTGGACGCTTTCACTTGATTGAGCCTTTCATCGACTAGACCTTGCTTAGCTGCGTTTACCAAGGTTGCTCCCTTATGAAGCATGTTTAACCAGTAGCCATAAAAAAACAAAAACCATAGGTTACAGAAACAGTACAACTGTGATACTGTTGCAGTGGGGGGAAAGGGCCTCTTTTAGGCTCATGGTTTTGGCCTTGGCTGTTTTACATAACTGTACAATTTACCCTGTTTCCCTTGCCTGCAGACTACATAGGAGGTAGATCAAAAATCTCTAAAAGAAAAAAGGATGGCTAGAGAGAATAAATACCAGTATGGTACTGGAGTGCTTCAGATGTCTTCTGGTATATCCTGTAATTGCTTGGCATTGGGATTAGGTCTGACATTAGAATTACTTGTCTTCATTAATCTGACACCTCTAGGCATATTAGTTGATAGCCATACTCGAAAGCCCATTGATAGCACTGTGAGGGAAGAAAATATGTCAAGAAATCATGTATCCTGTCCATTGCTGTTGAACTCCCACTTTCCATTAGTCCTAGCCCAGTCTTTCCAGTTGTGAGGTATGAGAGGAGTTCATCAACATCTGAGGGCTGAAGTTCCCCAACACTGAACTATGCCAATTGAATTACAGACTTAGAAATCAAGCAAATAATTTGGAGAAGCTCAGATGTTCAATTTCTGCCTTATAAAAATGTTATCAGTACTGTATCAGATGTTCAAGTGCAGTTAGATAAAAAAAACCTTTTGCTTTAAGCATTGGCATCTGACCTATTGGCAAATGTAAAATTATCTCTTTTCTACTGTGTATTTTTACCTTATCTGATCTTTCAGATGACTTTAAATTAAAAGGCTGTGTGCATTTTGAAGAAACTGTTGCCTTGAAGAGAATGTTATATGAGATTTTAGCTAGATATGCTTGATCTAACAAACCTGACTGGCTTAGCAGCAACTAGTTTATGCTAGCCTTGCAAAATGGGTAGGACTGATTTTTACAAACAACAGTTGTGAAACAAGAACTTGAAACATTAGAGTTATATAATAGCATCTGCTACCAGGGATCCTTTCATGCTTTGCTTTTGGATCTCTGATACTAAAATATCTCAAGTTCAAATGGCAAATCGGGTATTCAGTGAATTGTGAATGTTTTTGAATTTCCGTGCCTAAATAATGAGGGGGCCAAGTTGTTGGGGCCAAGTTCCCTATTTTATCTGAATTGGGAAAATCTATCTTAATCAAAGTTAGCAGATCAGGATTATTGAAATCAAGGATGATTAATATATTATTCTTGTTTACTATTCTATTTTGTTAAGCGAGAATGAGCCAGATTTCCTTAGTTTGGAAATGACAGGGGAAACTGGTTTTATACAAAGCAAGTATTAGGGCCCATTGCTGGTATATAGGAGAAGATGAAGAATGGAAAATGAAGAGTGTTTGGCCATGATACTCATTTATGACATTGGTTCCCAGCTTTGTAAATCCTGCCTAGAAGTGAGAATTAATGCCTTTCTCAGTTGCTTGCATATTAATGGCAAAAGAAAATTAGTAAATGTACATGGTTGGTCAAATTTTTGTACCTCATATCAAAATCTTAAGTGTGAAACTGTGCTTGCTGTAGTTTTTGTACTTAAGCCATTTTCAAAAAGGTTTCTTTGGTATGTGTGAAATGGTTATCAGTTACATTGGACATAAATATTTTTTTAATAAAATTAGCTTAGAGCAAAACAGAAGGTATTTTCTATTAACAGTGGCTTTCAGGCGAAAGTTATACCAAAACGTTTGCTCCAGTCAGCCTTCTTTAACTTCAGTGTTTCACAAATACATCTCAGATCTTTTCTTGTCCTCTTTCAATTATAACAAAGCATGAGGTATTTATAGTTCTATAATATGTAAATTGTCAGCATTGGATAATTTAATGTTTCCCACACATAGGTTCATTCTTGTCTTGCACTGGTGATAGATTTGCACTTTAAATAACAAACAAGGTATATAAAAATGGTCTTGTCTTCAGAGTGAAGATAAACAAGCTTTTTAAAAAAGAGGAATTTGCGTTTTGGAACATCAGTTTGACAATAATGGAAAGTTAATGTTGCTGACAACATAAATGTTATCTTGCAGGGAAAAGCTTTTTATTTCTGAATAATTATAATTATATCTTCACATTTGGGGTAGCAAGTTCAGGACACTGCAAAACAAGGCAGTGTTACAAACTGCTAACAAAGGTTTAGAAGATGCCAGCCAAAGATGCTGGTGAAACCTCAGGAAGAAACTCTTCTAGAACATGGCCACATAGCTTGAAAAACCCACAAAAAACTAAAGTTTTAGAAGCTTTGGCTTTATGTTTGGTCTATTTTATGTTCATCCTTCCCCCCCCCCCCCCCCAGTATGTTCCAATGTATTTGGGGGCAAAATGAATTTATGAGATTATTGGGAAAAGCTTATATTGATATACACACAGCCTTACTGTTTTTAAATAGTGTCTTCACTCTGAGCTGGTGTCAGAACAATGCTTGCATACATGGATTCTGTCATAGTTCTGATTGTGTAGTCAGTAATGAACTATGTTATATGCTTGCTTGCTTGCTTGGGGCTGATGGGTAGGCTAATAGTTGCTGTGGCTTATGGGTAAGCAGATAGCTAGTTGGCATAGGGGGGATGGGATATGTGCAGCTGGTTAGAATCATCATCATCATCATCATCATCATCATTTATTTATTTATATCCCGCCCCTTTGTGGATAGTTTTGGGAAAGATAGTTTGCCTGAGTTTGAAAGAGATAGAGTTGGTGAGAAGGTTGAGACCTGGGGCTGGCTAGTAGGGGGGAAGAAGCTATGGGAATTGGAGGTGCTAGCTTTGGCGCCAAATGGAGTTGGGCTGAAGTTTGGATTTCTGGGTTTTTAGTGTATTGCTTGGCTGTTGAGGGGCAGTTCTAGCTTAAATACTGACTGGTGAATTTCTGACTGTGTGTATTCGTTTTCTGCTGTTTCACATCCTGGACTCTTTGATGCATATTGGTTCTGAGTTTGCTCAAGTCTGACAGCTGGCTTCCAGTTTGATGGTAGTAAGGCATAGTCAAACCTAGAAATATTTTGGATGGGGCCCAAAGAACTAGACAGAATTGTGAGCCTGAAAGAGTTGGCCTTGTTTGAGTGTTGTATGCTTTCACATCATTTCCAATTTATGCGACCCTAAGGCCATATCATGGGGTTTTCTTGGCAAGATTTGTTCAGAGAATCTTTGCCATTGCATTCCCCTGAGGCTGAGAGAGAGTGTGTTGCTCAAGGTTACCCAGTGGGTTTCATGGCTGAGCTGGGAATAGAATCTCAGGTGCTTTACAGACCGCCCAAAAAGGGCGGTCTGCCAGCGCCTCTATTTCCACTGCCGGGAAGCCTCAGCCTCCAAACGGCGAGGCTTCCCAGTGGCTGAAAAAGAAGCCCCAAAAAGCGGCTTCTTTTGGCGGCGTGCTTATGACGCTGCAAGGCGCCAATGGCACACTTGTGGCATCATAAGTGAGCTGCAACGTGCAGATGCTAAGCGTCCGCTACGTCAAAATGGTGACGCCCATGTGTATAGGGTGCCACCATTTTGTACGTACTATGTACGTACTTTTCGTAACCCTAGTACGTACTTTTTGCCCGTGCGGAACGGGCCCCAGTCTCCAGAGTTGTAGTCACACACTAAAAGCAGTACATCACATTTTTGAATCTTGGAGATTCAGAATCTGAGGGTACTTTTAGAGGGCATAGAGGGTACTTTTAGAGAGCATAGGAGAAGGAAGACATTGGTAGTGATAGTTCAGAGGAAATGAAGTAAACAGAAAGTCTCTCGTATTCACTGTGTCAATATAATCTTTGCTTTTATAGGCACTTGTAGCAGGAAACTGGGTTTCTTTCCCTGTGTATGCAGCAGTGGCAAACAAGTTTATTTTTACCTTGTATCTTTCTTTTGGCCTTGTTCTCTGAATGTGCATGTGTTTGATATCAAGGCAACTGTTAAAGATTCATAACAGGTAATTCCAGGTAATTAGAATTCTCTGCTAGAAAGCTCAAGTGCGCTCCCTTGAACTGTAGTTCCTAATATATCCTGGGAAGAGGATTGAGTACTAAAAGAGGCTATCTTGGTAACTGTTGTTCAGAGGAATGTGCTAAAAAAATCTAGGCAAAATTTTGAAACATAGGTTTTTTTGTGGGTTCATGGGCTATGTGGCCGTGCCTTGGAATAGTTTATTCCTGAAGTTTCGCCAGCATCTGTGACTGACATCTTCGGAGAATCCTGGCATGAAAGTGAGTGGGATATATAAAGTGGACCCTTGTTATACGCTGGGGTTTGCTTCCAAGATCCCTCGTGGATAATATAATCAGTGGATGCTCAAGTCGCATTAAATATAATGGCATAGCAAAATAGTGTCCCTTATAAAAAATGGAAAATCAAGGTTTGATATTTCAAATTTATACTTTTTTTTAACATTTTCAAACCATGGATGCTTGAATCCATGTTTAAGAAATCTGTGTATAAGAAGGGCCATCTGTATCCTGTGTGACCCTTGGCTGAGAGGAGATGATTTACATGTTAATCTCTGTTCGTCTGTAGTTGAATGGTAAGGCCTCAGGGTTTCTAATTAGTGATCCATTGTCTGGTGGGAAACCGCCCTGACCTTGGCTAGTTTTCATTTGCCATTGCACAAAGCTTGAAAAACCCACAAAGAACTATGGATGCCGGCCATGAAAGCCTTTCCAGGATGTGTTAAGATGGAGCCATGACTCTTAAAGTAATATCAAATGTAGATATATTTAAGGTAAAATTAATTGCACTGCTAACAAGTTTATCATACAGGTTGAGTGTCCCTTAGCTAAAACACTTGGGACCAGAAGTGTTTGGGATTTTGGAATTTTTAAAATTAATTTTGGAATATATTCATATACGTAATGAGATATCTTGGAGATGAGATGCAAATCTAAACATCCAATTCATTTATTTCTTATACACTGCTGTGTACACTTAAACTGAAGGTAATTCTATACATAATATTTTAAAATAATTTTGTAGACAAAACAAAGTCTGTGTACACTGAACCATTAGAAAGCAAGGGTGTCACTATCAGAGCTGCCTATGTGGACAATTTTGGATCTTAGAATGTTTTGGATTTTGGAATTTTAGATAAGGGATGCTCAACCTGTATTATATATTTTAAAACCGGTTCTTTATAAAGTGCTATATACATTGTGAAAGTATAACCAAAACCTCGTTACAGATATACATTTCCCAAAATGTCTGAGAATTGCCCCTGTTATCTTGTGTACAGGATGCTATAAGTGGCATCAGAGAAATGCTACAGTAATTTAAACAGTTCTAGCCTTCACTGTATTCTTGAAAGTGTTGTGCTTCTTATGCTTTGTAACATTGTTTTGTTTGTTTTTAAACTTATTTCAATGTGGCTTAAGTGAACATCTTGAAATAGTCTTGCAGCAAAAACAAAAACAGAACAAAACAAAAAACCATTCGCACATTGTTCCTAACACTTTTCTCTTAGTCAAGCCACCTCTTTTACAAAGGCTATAAGTTGTTACTAAATTGGCCAAGCACCTTCCAAATAATGCTGTCCTAGTTTTGTTGTGGTGGGTTTGCATTTCCCTTTATCCAAACTACTGAATAAAATTGACTTAGGGATATGCAATCATTTCTCAAAGAAGTGAATCTTTTGAGCGTGACACTGTGCCTAGGAAACATATTCTGGAGTAGCTATATAAGCAAATAACATTGAAAAGCCACAAAACATACAATAACATCCAAATCTACAGAACAGTGATAACTTCATCCAGCCAAGCACAATGCACAAAATACATGATGCAAGCTTTCAAAGTTCCAGTGGCTTCTTCATCAGGCAAAGGTGTTAAAAATCATACAGGATAATTTTTTTTTAAAAAAAATGTTAATCACTGACCTCCATTTTGGGAATTTATATTGCTAATGGAATTCAAAATTTATCTCCTGGACTCTGAAATGCTTTGTTCCCAATGCCACCAGAAAGAGGAGGGAGCTGCCTGCATAGATATCCATTCACACCATCTCAACACAGAACACAAGAATAACATCTTGAATTTAGACGTGTAACCTACATTGTCATACATTTTTTCCTCCTGTATGATTTTTTTTATACCTTTGCCTGATGAAGAAGCCAGTAGAGCTTTAAAAGTTTACATCTTGAATTTTTTTGTGGGTTTTGGATGTTATTGTAAATTGGTTATGCCTGTATTTCATGGACTTGTTTGGCCAATGCTTTGCTTGTGGCATTATTAGTGACCAGTGAATGTTAACAGAACTACTTCCTGTCATGTGTCAGCAGTATTTTGTGTTATTTTTAAAGGCGCATTATGTTAAAATAGGTAGAGGAACCCTGCTTCTCACTGTTACCCAAAAGGAGCCCTCAGACAGCTCTTTAAAATGATGGCATGTAGTGAACATGGACAAGAGTATCCTATTCCTTTGTAGATGCCCCCTTCCATTTGTGTATGTGTATTTGCTTTAGTTTTGTGCCCTTTGCCTGCCAGCCCACAGCACACAAGATAGGTCACTTGAGAAAACAAAAACTGTAACACCATGTATTCATGCCTGGTAAACCAGCTACTTGCCCTTCATCCCATCCAAGTCATACACTAGGTCAGGGTTATTGCAAAGAGGATTGAGGTGCCCAGAAGCCCCTTTATTTGCTGCATGGACAGCAGCAACAGCAGCATAATGCTCTACAAGGATTTCTCTTTCGGTACTTTGCTGCCAGCCTGAACTTTTCTCTTGAGGCCTGAACATAATCCTGAGTATTAGTCACTTCCATTTCAATGTTGTTGATCATTTCACCTTGCTCTTCAACCAAAAGTGAGATTTGGATGAAGAGGCCCTTTAAGTCTTTCACCTGATTCTCCAGATTGACCAGTTCTTTATGTCTTTGTTCAATCTCAGATAGCTGAGCCTTAGTGATCTTGACCTCAGTCAGCAGATTTTCATTGAAGATTTCCCACTTTCCTTGTTGAACCATATCATTCAATTCTTCTTCAGAAACTTGTTTTCCTGCTACTTCAAGCTGACGCACAATAAAACCTTTGCATTTTTCTTGCTTGGCTGTTATAGCACCATTGTACAGAAACATAATATTTTGGAAGCGGCGGAATAGGACTGCCCGCTGAGAACTAAGAACCCTTCCAACAGCAGATGATGAACCATACTCTTTTTCTACCTTCTTCACTGTTTTTGACAAGTCATCCAAGCCCATACTAATGTGTTCTGCTTGAATTTTTATTTCTCTTGTGGCACTGCATTCCTTTTTAAGCACACTGAATCTTCTCATGGAAGCCACCAGGCTCTTTTGCTGCTGACTAAACTTCTGAACATCCGTGGCCAAGTTGTTAATATCATTGTGAAGTCGTTGGATTTCATTCAGGTACCTTTCTGTTACTGGCTCCTTTTCAAATATGACAGCTGTTTGTTCAAGCTCTCCTTGTTCCTCAGCCACAACACCAGAAACACAGCTGCTTTCTTCTAGTAGTTGAAGTTGCTTTGCTTTCAGTTTAAATTCTTGAAGGCGGTCTTTCATTTTCTGCAGAATTTATGATGGTTGTGTAGCCCAGTCAGTGGCATAAACCTAAGGATTTAAAACCACTTCAGTTAGTTGTTTATACTGGCATATTATAAGTATGACAAAAAAAAAAAAACACCTGTTGCTAAAAGAAAAAGAAACTAGGAAAATGCAACACCACAAGTAATGTAAATGTATTACATATGATAACAGACTTTTTTTTGAGACTCACTAAGTGCTCACTTGGTCAGTGGTTAGCCTGAGAAGTTATTTTGCAGTAAGTCTTGATGCAAAGCACATGTTACTTCCTCTAGCCTAACTCTGGCCAAACATGCCATTTTAGCACTTTTGACCTTTTTTTTGGGGGGGGGGGCAAGCTGAAATGATTTGCATATACAAAGCAGCATGTCACAGTATGCAAGTAGTGTTTATTTCTTAATCATCTTTCAGAGTTGCTTGTAGGTTTGCACAGTCCTTTTCCTTTTGAAAAGCTCATCATGATGCAATATTTGACACTTGTACTAAAGTAAAAACAGTGCTGTGTGATTTCTAACTAAGCAGTAGTTCTTAGTCTTTCCTTTACATGCTTATGAAATCCTATATTTGGAAAAAAAGGACATGGAAGAACATTTGTGAGATGGAAGAGGAGGAAGGAGCATGCAACTTCATAGCAATCTTCTGATTATGACTGGGAGGAACACAGCCATCTGCACCAGTCTTTATGAAGAGAAGTAAACCTGTGATTTTAAACATTTTAAAAATGGGAAATCTGAGAATTCTACATTTCGAAATAGTGGGCTTGCTAGTTGCGGAGAAGTTGTTAATACATTGTTCAAGGAGAGATTGCTGGTGTTGCTTTTAAATTCTGAAACACTGTAAATCTGGAAAAATACCATTATACTGATGTGCGAAACCCAGATTTATTTCATTTATATAAATGAAGTCTTGGTTTTTCACATAACAAATATATAAAATAAATAAGCAGGTATGAAATGTCAATAAAGACCTATCTTATTGAAATCTAACCTGTAGTAATTTTTGGTCTCTAAATGGTGTTTTGTGTATTCTGTAGTCAAAAAAGTTGTTCAAAGAAAGAATCTAGTATACCATAGACAGATTCAGTCACTACCAAGTATAATATTTGAAGGTTGCTATGGATTTATGTTGTGCATCGTTTGAACTATGCTTTGAAAGTGTTTCAGACCTTATGCCATACTGAATTTAGAGAGTAATTTAGATGGCTTCGTTCTTCTTTCTATAAAGTATGTAGGTTACTGTTTACTACATATCTGATGTCTGAAAGAAAATCTGTGCATATTTTGATGTTTCCCAAAAAGCTATTCCCAGTAGATAGTGTCATAACATGCAATCACATGGCCTTTTGATAAAGTTCTGGATTTTTATTTTATTTTATTGGTGCTTGTGTTTTTTGGTCGAGGGGGCAGGTCCAGTATATCTGGGTCTAACTTTCAGTCCTAGGGAGTTATATAAAAAGCCTTACTAGGCTTTCCACTTTAGTCCATTTATTGTCAGCCTGCTAAGACCATGTTTCTTTTGGTTCACCATGTTGTGTCATATACTGTTGCTTATTGCTCACTTGTTTATTCTTAGGTACCCCTTCTGTTATTTTGTTGCTGTGTCCCTTCAAATCATCACCTTAACCCTATCATGGAGTTTTCTTGGCAAGATTTGTTCAGAAAAGATTTGCCATTGCCTTCCCCTGAGGTTGAGAGCCTGGTCTCATAGCATTATAGTCCCAAACTGCACTGGCTTTCAGGTGCCCCTTTACAATTTTTTCCCCTTTTCCACATGCTATTCTTTTCTCACATGCTTTTCTTATCTGTAGACAATGGAAGAGGATTCTGGCCATGTTTGAAGACTGAGCTGTGCACTATGAGGGGTATTTCATTCCTTAGTACCCCCCAAATGACTTTGGTAAAGAGGATAATGCTAGGAAGAGTAGAAGGCAATAGGGGAAGAGGAAGACTACATTACAGGTAGATTTACTCAATAAAGTAAGCAACGACTCTGAGTTTGCAAGGCCTGGGCAGGGCTGCTAATAAAAAGGTCTTGTGGGAGTTCTTATTTGTAAGAATCATTGTAAGTCAAAGTTTATATGCTGGCAAATAACAGACTACTAATGTTCTGTTACTGTACAGCCTGCATTTCTTTATGGAGAGCTGGAAGATTAGTCCTTAAAAACTAATTATTCAGCAATCTGGTAGTCTGCATGGGAAGTCGCACAGATGTTGTATAGATCAAGGAGCTTATACAATACTGGTATGAAGTTTATTCCACTGTGTGCCAAAAATGTGAAAGGGACTTGCATGGAGAACAAGTATGGGATATGTTGTTGTGTGCCTAAAGGTCATTTCCAACTTATGGCAACACTAAAGCAACCCTATCATGGTGTTTTCTTGTCAATATTTGTTCATAGGGGGTTTGCCTTTGCCTTTCTCTGAGGCTGAGAAAATGTGACTTGCCTGAGGTCACCTACTGAGTTTACATGGCCAAGCAAAGATTCAAACCCTGATCACCAGTTTGTAGTCCAGTGCTCAAACCTATTGGGCATGCTGGCATGGGGAGTCTCCAAATTGCTCAGATCAGAGAGCATGTACAGTACTGGTATGTTTTCCCCCTACCAAACTGGGCCAGCAAATGCGTAAGGGAGTTATATATAGAACCTGTATGGGATATTGCTATATAAACACACTTCTGACCTATAATTTGGGCACTGTAATCAATCGAACTTCCTCACGTTGTTTCAAGGATTGCAGTCGGAATAAAATTACCTTTCTGGTTAATCTGAAGCATAATCTTCAATTTAGATGAAGGGGCATCCATATTTGAATTAATAAAATAGAATTGGAATTTGTCCATGTTAACTGTGTCTTTAAGCAGCATATGAGTAAATGCAGGCAGCACATGGGACCTTGTACGCAGATTTACGTAACAATTTAAGCATCTGAAAATTAGCCACTTGTGCATTCTGATCTGGAATCTGTATTTGCATGATATATTTAGAGAATGTAGTGAAATTATGAAACTGGGAAACACATTCATTAAATCAATTGCTGAGCATGCCCTACTCATTTCTTACAAAATTGTTCCCCACTTAATATTGAGAAACCAGTAATTCCTTATAACTGTCTTCTAAATATGGATTCCATTCCAATTTCCTTAGAATACTGTGAATGTTCTGAAACCTATTGGGCAAGCGTGTTTCAGTACCAGTTGTTTGGACAACTGCAGTTTACAGGTGGAGGTGGGGTACATTGTATAAACCAACTTTTATTCTAGTAATACCTTAGCATTGCAAAATGTGACTCCCACAGTAGACAATATGGTTTAATTAAGGAAATATTTACTAATGTTAAAAATGCTTTACACACTTTAAAATATCACTTGAAAAGTTCTATTTGCAAGCATGTGAAAGTGATCAGGAGTGCTGAATTAAGACTCCAAGGAAAGTGATCTAAAAAGCTCTCCTAAAACAGTCTAGCTCATCTTTAACTAACATCAGTATAGTATGTCTGATAGTTCTGTAATTAAATAGCAATTTTATGGTGTTTTCAGATGACAAAATAGGGCTATCTTGGTTTAAATTCAATAACTGAAATTTTAGCCCATTCTAATAATAAAGTATGAAGCCTTGTCGTCATTAGCTGTATGCTTTTGTATATTCCATTGCTCTACCTCTTTAGCTAGGAAATACTTGTAGCACTTTTTTTAAAAAAAGAGGTAGCTGTGAACTTGTAAGTCCTGAGGAGAGCTGGTGATAGCAAGGTAACTTGGAGGCCTCTCATTCATAGAGTTATTGTAAGTTGAAGTCCATTTGACAGCAATTAACAACAATAACAACAGCAGAGCCATATTAGTCTGCTTCACTATAAAAACAAAGGAACTAAAAGGTAGGTGTTTTTTTTGGATCCTTAAGAATAAGTGATTTTAGTATGAAATGTTGTGGGTTAAAATCAACTTCCTCTCTAAATTTTAATCCATGAAAGATCATGCTGAAATAAATAAATTTATTATTCTTAAAGACACAACAAGACATGTCTCCCTTCTCCCTTACTTTTTTATACTTATACACACATATTACAGTGAGAGAACGTGGCAGACATCAATATGCATTGGCTTTATTATAAACACTTGATTTCGAAAGCATAAATACTTTGTCACCAGTCTATCTTAGGGACTGTCGATCCCCATATAAAGCTGGGCATTAAAGTTTTCAGGTACTCTTCTCTGAATGCTTCTCCTTTATGGAGTGAGTTTAGAAGCTAGTAGCACAAAGCATTTTGAGTCATGGTATCCTGTTTCTGGAATACTCTGATCTAGACATTTGTCCATTTATTTCTTTGTTTCTAGGTACTAGGCTTAGCCAGCTTTTAAAATGCATTATTTTGATATTTTTTTAAAATCTTCTGTGGTATTTGATGTTTAGCTGATTTTGGTGGAGGACAGTTGCATTTTCAGATTTTTTTTAAAAAAATCTAATGCTAAAGTTTTACTTACTCTCACAATGCAAGAAATATTGGATATTTAAATCTCATTTTTAAAAATCAACATTGATTCCAAATTGTGTTTTCTGGTTATGTGTGTTTAGGTGTAACACATTTTACTCTACATGGACAGACACTCTTTGACATTGTCTTTCAGTACAATGCAGTTCTTCTAAGAATCAGAAAAATACCCTGTGTACACTTCCCCACCACCACCACCACCTTTTGTCCTAGTGCATTAGAATTAAGAGTGCTAGGTCTGGATTTAATACCAGGTACTGTGTTGCTCTTACAAAAACATTAAAAGCTGGAAAGGTCTTGTTTATTCCATATTCATATTCCCAGTGAAGTAGGGTGGAGATGATTGAATTAAGACAATGTGATTCAGAAATGAGGAGGAGTTCATAATACAAAATTGCTCATAGTGAAACTAAAGGTGCAGTTGACAAATGGGAACGGAATAACACTAAACACAGTGTTTTGCAAAACCTATAAATTTTCTGAGATATCAGGGGCCGGGGGATTTGTAAGCAGCAGTATTACATTTTGTAATATATTTCTTATATCATGTGCAGATTAAACACAGTGACAGTTAGAATCATTTTATTTTTGGATGAGCCAATATTGTTTGAGATCTCACAAAAGTTTCTGTTGCAATTTTTGGACAAGGGGCAGATTGTTTCTTATGTCTACTTAAAAAATACGTTAACTGAACCAGGAACCTTTTGCATGCAACAGACAGAGATTCTGTGGTAGGTTTGAGGTGCCTATTAATGGAAAAGTCAGCACAAAGAGCTCTCGAGACACAGAGTTTGAAAGGTTCTGATCTGTAGTTCAGGAATAAAAGTACAGTGGCAAAAAACCCACTAATTTCTCAATGAATCAAATGCTAAAATCTTTTAATAGCACTTTAAGATAGACTTTATAGGAAATCTTGTATGTATAAAAGGAGACACCAAGATCTCCTTTAGTGCAAATTCTGCAGCTAGCAGCTGTAAGATGCAGAATAGCTCTTGAATCATTTTTGTTCAAATGACCCCCTTTTTTTAGGATTATAAAAATCCTATATTTGGAAGTTATTTAGCCCTATCACTGAGCACGACCTTTGACTGAAAGAAGTTCTGCATACAGTACAAATATTTTTTCATAAATGTGAGATGATGTCATTTCTGTCAAATGTACACATACACTCCCTTTTCCCATGATTCCTAAAATAAAAATGCTGAAGTTTTCCAGCTGCAATAAAGCTCCCTGAGACATTTTAGAACTTATTTCTGTTCTTATTTCAGCTTGATTCTACTCCATTTTTAGTATTACAATAAAAGAACATATTCTGAAATCAAAACATTATTTACAAGATAATGTATAAATAAAGTGAGCTTCTCTTGTTCATTTTGCGTTTGGGTTGGTATTTTTAGCATTTTACCAGTTAAGTAACCCACTCTCACAGGATATAATTTCAAGGGTTTTTGTTTTGTTTTTCTTATAAGCCTTCCTTGGTTTTAAAATGAGATCTTTGTGCAAAGAGATTCTATTGACTTGGAAAATTAAAAGTGAGCTCTCGTCCTTAAGCTCCTCCTGGCATACATCCAAGAGAAACTAGTTTAGGCGCATAAAACATGCCTAGCAAATTAGTATTCATGTATCTAAGTAATAAAGCTCTACAAACATATCTATTAGAAGCACTTTCTAGTTTTGCAGAGGACATGCACTCACTATTTTTAAGGCATCTTTGAGTTTTTTTAAATTCCACAGTGCCCTATTTTGTATTATTCGACACAAAATAAAAATAATCTACTTACCTTTTTAAAAATCCGGGTGTTTCAGAAGTCTCATGCTTTAGGATCTGTTTAAGGTAATTTGCAGTGTCCTTGTGCGCATAAATAATAAAGCTGGAGTGTGAGTTCCATTAAAACATTCTGCTTGCTTAATCCTCCTAGAGCTTATAATCACTTGGAAAATGCATCTTGGAAAGCTGTGGAGTGTGAGAGTATTGACTGGTTATGATGTACTACAGTACAAGAGCAAATTAGTTACTTTACAGTTGGGGAATCTGGTTCTGCCTGTTGGAGACCTAGTCTTGCTTCTAAGGCGGGCCATTCTATTCTAATTAGGCAATACCAGGAAGCGTTTTTGCATTGCTCCCTTCTTACTGTACTTTCTGGCTTGCAGTGAAAATACCTGTTGCTTAATGCGATTTTATTTCTAAAAATAAATCCTCTGAAGATTAGGTGATTGGCATACAAACTACAGAGAATTTTGTAAAATTTTTGCCTATCATAATAAGTTAGAACAAAATCGGGAGGAAAAGATCATCATAAGAAGTTAGAAAAACAGGGAATAGAAGAAGTTCCTTTGACATTTGGGCTGGTATCGTGAAGCTCATGAACATACACAAAGTCTTTCCATCTACATGGATGAAGTGGACAGTTTTTACTTCCAGTGCTGTTTTGTCATAGCTCTGCGAGATGCTATTCGAGAGAAAACACTACACCACTGGCACTTTTGAGCCCTAGTTCTTGGACAAACAAAAATTTGAAATCTTTAGAAGAATGAATCTTAATATGCAGTGCATTTCTAAAATTAAAAATGAATGTGGAGAATGGAATTAGATACGGTGGCTTGAGGTCTTTGGTGGAAGGGTGAAATATGAATAATTTGTTAGAAAATTAGTAGCACTGTAGGAAATGGTCAGGATCATGGTGCCCATACAGCTCAGTTGAGCTTGCAAACTATTTTTATTATTTACATTAGTCTCATTAAATCCAAGTTAAATGAAGTTGAATCTTGAACATTTTGTATGCCACAATAAATACAACTTTTTTAGTTTTTGAAATATTCTAGGGTTCTATTTTGAAACTCATTGTTCATATGATTATTTTTAAAAAAGATATTAAGAAATTGATAGTGAAACCAAAATACTTAAAAAGTGGTACAAAGACCAGATACACTTAGTTCAGAGTTCTTCTATGTTCTCTCTTAGATTACTTTTCTGACTTTAAACTCACTGTGTGATTGGAGGCCATTCATGCACATTGGTGTAATTGGTCATCTTATTGTAAAGATAATAATAACAAATAAGATAACATTTTGCTCTAAATGCTAGTTAAGCATATGAGCCAAAATCAGGTATATTGGGTTAGATCCAAGTTTTATAGCAGTTTACGTACTTCTGCCTGTGGGAGTGCTTGTGCAGGTGTATTATTCTGCTAGTATATCTTTTAATTTAGTGTCACTTATCATATGCAGTGTTTTAAGGCAAGGTGTAAACTATACCTTCCATTGTAACAGAAGTTTCAGAAAACTTACATTTCTAGGATTTGCAGAGCAAAAGGATTGGCAAGAGGACCTAGTAATTGAAAATCCATAAGTTTATTTCCAATTGTCGACAAAGGAAAACAATGAACTCAGTGGAATTCAAGTTCCAAAAAGCTGAGACCCCGAACAAGACAAAATGGCTCTTTTTATATTATTCAAGACAAAGAAGCTTCTTCAATACACCTGATTGGCTAATTACAATTTAAACATACAGAATTCTTACAATCAGAACAGAAATACATGCATACATTAAAACTGCATCATCACTCCTTACCCCCTCCTGTAGGAATTCAGTGGCTTTCCTCCTAACCTTGCTTCTGAATGTCCTTATCTCAGTACATTATGTTATGTCTTTTTACTGGTGCCAGCTTCCATCCAGGTCAAGATGCACTCACTATTCCTTTGCTCTAGTTTTCCCTAAACTCCAAGCCTTTATTTCAAAAACCATCTCTGGCTGACAAAGGTGACTCCATCTTTCTATAGTTTTTTTATTTCAACAAGGAATTTCCACCACACCTTCCACATGATGAAAGGGACCCTTGAACTCCTAGCTGTCAATATTATTACTGTAATTACCATAACACGTTCTTTGTGTTGCTTATTTAAACTTATTATACTATAAGTTTTTGGTTCTCTGGATTGCTGGTTGTCTTCCAGTGCTTTTGCCTAAAAGTCAGCATTTTTCTTGAAGCCCTGTTATATTGTATTTGGCATTTAAGAAACTGAAATATTCTTCTAACCTTGATGGTTGTTGTTCCAAGATTTCAAGAAAAATCAGATTCTTGTACATGAGAATTTTGTCCCAAGGAAAGGAGAAAAAGACCAACTGTTCTGTTAGTTGCATTGTCACTTGAATCCTGCTATGTCTTTCAAAAATCATTCCTGCATGGTTCTTATAATGCACTTATAAGTACAATGCAGGAATACCGTGTACAGTGAAGAATCACAGCAATGTTAACGGGGGGGGGGGGGGGGGGGGGGACGACTGTTTTTCCTTTCCATCATAGCTCTTTTGTTATGACTAGCAGTGCAAAGTGAGTTCTAGTGCACACAGTAACCATGGACACTTTAACTAGGAATATCCTTCAATTTGGTTATCCCTACCATGTTAGCAATCGATGGATTTACATGCTGCTTTTTTGTAAGTTATTAAACACAGATATCCATATCCATATTCAGTATTTAGAGGGGACTTGAATCTAAAGCTTGACTCTTCCCCAAAACAAGGGTATAGAGGGATTAGAAAAGGAAGGGAGGGAACACGATTTTTTTTATCTTTCTATGGGCTGTTGTCTGGGTCAAATCTCTATGGAGTTTCAATCATGAAATTGGTAAGGTGTGATTGAAGACTAATTAATATGTGGTTATGAATGGTGTTTTCTGAGAACTAACCAATCTAAATCTGACATACTTCATGCAGGGATAATTATGGTATTAGGAAATGGGCAATATTAGAAACAGTGTTCAACATTAGTAACAGTTTCATATCTCTTTTCCATCGTCTATATGAATTCAAATATTCTGTGTTCTAATGCTACTGCTTCTTGACTTGACTTGAACTTGATGTTTTGCAGATATAAACAATACTGATACATCTTCTCACCTGGTGGCACTCTTTCCCTTAGGTTAGCTAATAAGCAGGACAAAGAAGGTGCCTTGGCCGAAGCAGATGTAATTGAGTGTTTATCTCTTGAAAAACTTGTCAACGAGCACAAATGCCTCTGTCAGATTGTAAGTGCATTTTAATAAGATTAACCTCCTTAAACCTGATGCTTGGACAGAATGTTGGAATTAGAATTGTGTAATCCTGTTGTTTTCTTCTGGCCTGCCAGCAGTCATATTCCCGTCTCTTTATGCTCCTGAGCTATGTTTTATTTCAGCGGGTTGCTCTGGTTTGGACTAATGTTGGGTTTCAGACTTAAAGTAGACAACTGTATTTGAAGAGCTCGTAGTACTAGTGAACAGATTTATTGGCTGTGGAGTATTCCTATAAAACCTCCCTTACAAGGAGGGGAGAAACGGCATTGAGATTCACCAGCAGCTTCTCCCACACTGATGTGCTCAGTTCACCCAGTGTTTAAAAAGATTTCATGTGCATAATGTTTCTTCACATGTTAATGTATGCACAGAACCCTTTCACAGCTGAAGCAGATGTGTAGTGCTGCTGGGCACAATGAGACTAGCATGTGTGGCCTCACAATCCCCTTCATGATTTCTTTAAATCTCTGGTGGGGTGTCTAAACCCTTGCTTTGCATATTAGTAGTGCCACTTGGACATTTCACTTTAACATAACTTTATATTCATTTATACATTACTGCATAAATCTGTTCTACTTTGAGAATGTCACAATCTAGAAAAAATGTAAGACTACTTTTAGTATGTGCTTACTGCAACTTTGTAGGTCATCTCCATTTCAGTAGGTGGTAAAGTGTTGTATTTCATTTTGTGTAATAATAATAAAAGCTTTATTTTTACCCCTCCTAAAACTATAAAATTAATTCCTTTTAAATACCATTGAATAAGCTATGTAATGTTTTGAAATCATAATAGGTGCTGAACTGTAATGGTTCAAGGTTATTGAAGTAAGAGTGAAACAACAATATGCTTACTGAGCTTCATAGAGTCACAGAGTTGGAAAGGAACACAGGGGCCATTAGGTCCAAACCCCTGCCATGCAGCAACACCAATCAAATCACTCCTGACCGATGTCCCTCCAGCTTCTGTTTGAGAACCTCTAAAGAAGGAGACTCCATCACACTCTAAGGCAGAATATTACACTGTTGAATAGCTCTGACCATTAGGAAATTCCTCCTGAAATCTAGGTGGAATCTTTTTTCCTTGTAGTTTAAATTAGTTGCTTCTTGTCCTAGTCTCTGGAGCCATGGAAAACAAGCCTCTTCCCTCTTCAATATGACATCCATTCACATATTTAAACAGGACTATCATGTCCCCTCTTCATCTTCTTTTGATCAGGCTAAACATTCCCAGCTCCCTAAGCCGCTTCTCGTAGGGCATGGCTTCCTGACCTTTCACCATTTTGGTTGTCCTCCTATGGACACATTCCAGCTTCTTACCACCCTTCTTGAATTGAGGTGCCCAGAATTGGGCACAGTATTCCAAGTGAGGCCTGACCAAAGCAGAATACAGCAGTACTGTCATTTCCCTCTATCTAGACACAATACTCCTATTGATGCAACCAAGAATTGCGTTGGTCTTCTGCTGCCACATCACACTGCTGACTCATGTTCAACTTGTGGTCTACTAAGACTCCTAGATCCCTTCCACATGAACTATTGTGAAGGTCTGCAGAAGCAGAAAAGGAATAGTAACGGTCAAAAAAAGCTATGGGAGCAACTCAAATTCTAAATTGCTCACTGAAGACTAACTCAGTTTCTATAGAACTCTGAAGATCTGGCTGATTGGGTGGAACAATTCATAATACAGCATTTAATGGTAGGTTCCATTTATTCTACTCCAATGAAAAGGAAAATAAGAAAAAGGAAACTTTAGACATTATCCTATCTAAAGCCTCTCTAAACATTTCTTATATCAAATCTCCAAAATGATCCCTAGAATTTGGTTTTAAAAAGAATCTTTGGAAAACATTTGAAAAAGCGGGTATCAGGGTGTTGAGATAAATCTGCACCCATATCCCTTTTGGTTGTGTTCTGTAGTGTTCCAAACTGTGTATGAGTTCTTATTGACAAGTGTGAAGCACTTGTACAATTACTTTGAGGAATTATTTATTGGTGAGTTATGATGCCAGTATTCATACAGATCACATTTTAAAAATATAATAACACAACGTACCTTTCTCTTGTTTATAGGAACCTTGCTCAGCTATCATGGGCTATGGGAAAAAAATTGACAAGTCTATCAAAAAAGGTTTACTTTGGCTGTTGCATATTATAGCTAAAGATTTTGATGCCTTACATGAACGAATCCAGAAAGACACTGCAGAGCAAAAGGCAGCTGAAGAACAAGAGAAACGTGAACGGGCAGAACGAGTGAGGAAGATACGGGAAGAAAGGTACTTTCCTTTTCCATTACACGTAAGGGCTGAGAGCAAGATCATTTTTGAAATGATCTAATTTTTATTTACTTAAAATATTTTATACCACCCTGCTTATGAGCAGTATACCGCATACAATTCAGTTGAACCTCTATATCCACGGATTTGGTATCCACAGATTCAACCATGCACGGCTTAAAACTCTTTAAAAAAAATATCCAAAAAGCAAACCTTGATTTTGCCATTTTATATAAGGGACACCATTTTGCTATGCCATTCTATATAATGAAATTTGAGTATCAACTTATTTTGATACCCACCAAGGGTCCTGGAACCAAACCCGCCTAGTAGATACAAAGGGGCCACTGTAAATATAAAAAGCACAAAAAGAAGAATATAACATTACAACACGAAAGCAAACTAACATGTGTGACTGAGTAAGCAAAATGCCTTTTGTAAATACAGTGGTACCCCGGGTTACGAATTTAATTCGTTCCGCGGCGCCGTTCGTAACCCGAAAGATTTCGCAACCCGAAAAAGCCATAGCCGCTAGCGCTGGAAAGCCACGATTTCGTGCGAAAAAGCGCCGAAAAGCACCAAAATTTTTTTCGTAAGCCGGAAAAAAAACGTAACCCGGAACAGTTTTTTCCTATCTAATTTTTTCGTATCCCGGAAATTTCGTAACGCGGTCATTTCGTATCCCGGGGTACCACTGTATATTTGAGTAATGAGAACAATATTAGTGCCTGTTAAAATACCAGTTTTATCCAATAGTCTCAGTGTCTTTGATTTGCTCATATGACATTGTTTTACTAAGGGTGCCCTTTCCAAACTGACACTCTTTTTTGGATGTTTTTAAGATGGTCTGTAAGATCCCGATCCAAATAAATATATTAGATACTTTTAAGGACTTGGAATATATATATACAGTCATCCCTCCATATTTGCGGATTTGATATGATTTAATATGTTCTCTCTAGGAATATCTAGGTCCTCCAGCACAACTCTGTGGTTAACTTTAACTAAAAGTTGCCCTGAAAGGCCTAGAGATTCCTAGAGAGAATACTCTACTAGGCATTTGTAGCTTCTCCAGCACAGTTCTATGGTCAGTATCTGTTGGACGTTGACCACAGAGTTGCACTGGAGGACCTAGAGATTCCTAGAGAGGTGTCCTCTCAGGTAAAAACATATGTTTTTGTTATTTGCGGTTTTTCCATATTCACGGGGGTCTTGTGCCCCTAACCCTAGCGAATATGGAGGAACAAGTGTATATCTTTTTGTACACACACACACACACACACACACTTCTTTTTTAAGCTTTTAATTTATTTATGGCAACAAATCAGTATAACTAGAAAAGAGGAGAAAACAAAGAACCCCCCCCCCAAAAAAAACAACAACAACACTGTTGCTCATGCAGTCTAAACATTGTTTTTAAATTTAGCTCTCTTCAAAAGTACCTTTAAATGCATAATTGTATTAACTGGGTGACCTGGGCAAGTCACATGCTCTCAGCCTCAGGAGAAAGCAAAGACAAACCTCCTCTGAACAAATCTTGCCAAGAAAACCCCATGATAGGTTTGATTTAGGCTCGCCATGAGTCAGGAACTACTTGAAGGTGCACACACATATACGTTAAAAGGACGAGATCTAAACATTTGTTGACCATTACTCTTTCTTTTCTTTTCTTTTTGCATTATATTTTATTTTTTAAAATTTGTATTTTTGTTGTTGTTTTATCAAAACTTCCTTTCATTCATTTATCCATTTTATTATTGAACATAAGTTACTGTTCCTTTATAATTTACCCATTTTCATGTATGCATTTCATTTTTCTTTATCTTCATAATACACATACATGTCCTGTACTCAGACTTCCTCCACCATTAAATTGTTTTGGTATATAATATGTGCTAAAGCAGGAGCAGTAAGTGAGTTACCAGCTGCAATAATAAATTAATGATATAAGTAGGAGCACAGATGATGGGCTTCTCTGTTATTTGGATGCTGGTAGAGTGTCCAGAAGTACCACAGAGACCTGCAAGATCCTTACAAGGGTGGCTTAAAGGAAGGTGGACTTGAAAAGCAATCTGAAAGAAACAAGCTGGGAAGGGCCAACAAATAGCAATCTATTTTTGCATTGTAAATAGATTCAGGGAAGCATCTCTTTATGTTTTGCAGAGTTTGGATGTTTGTTTGTTTGTTTGTTTGTTTTTCAAGGAAGCATAATGGAGGCTTAGAGGAGGCAAAAATGGTTGTGGGGCAGGAGAAAGCCCATAGGGTTCATGTCTCTCACACCTGATCTAGAGTTTTCTTCCATAGAAATACAGGTTTCAAACCCTGCTAGGCAGGCAGTACATGTCACATAGTTTTCTGAATTATAGTGTAAGAAGGGTGTAGTTGTGGATCATCTGTCCTCTGTACAAGGACAAGCTCACTTTCTGCTTGCAAAATTCTGCTTTAAAGCAGAGATTTTTAGCAGCTTTGGGAATTTGGGATTAACTAGCTTTCAAGATGCAGATTTTTAAAGGAAGCTACCTGAAGGTGGGAGCTGTTGTTGTTGATGATGTTATGCTCTCCATCTATTCACATATATAGAGGGTTAAGCTAGCAGTGGTTACTAGCCAAGATGGATATATACTGGCCGTAGTATCAGAGACATAGGCTTCTGTTCTGTATGCCAGTTTCTTGGAACGTGAACAGGAGACGGTCTTGTTGGAGTCACATTCTACTAGTTGGCATTGAATAGAATGCTGGACTAGATAGGCCTTTGGTTTGATCTAGCATAGGTCTTCAATATAAATATTGATTTATATCCAGCCTTTTCCCCAACTCCAGGACTCAAGACTGCTCACAAAAGTTAAAACACATGCAGTTAAAAGCACAAGACAAGTAAAACCATGCAAAACATTATTGTTAACATTCAATAGTTTAATTGAATTAAAGCAAATCTATAAAAGAGAAACATAATTAAAACTTTACACTAGTAAAAGTCCATGTCATCAGTCTCTTAAAAGCCCCTCAGAACAGAGAAATTATCACTTGTCCTTGAAAGGACAGCAAAGAAGAAACCATGCTAGCCTCCTTTCGAGAGGGAATCCCAAAGCTTGGAAGCAGTAATTGAAAAGCCTTCTCCTATGTTCCCAATATATATGTCTATACCTTGTGTTCTTCTATTAAACAAGAGTTTCTGGAGGTATGTTTGTAAAAATGATAGGCATATTTAACAGATGTATATATAAGATGGAAGAAAGTACATAATGCAGGTAATATTAATTCCTCAGAGAACATTAGTTGGATATCTTTGTGACTGAATACTTGTAAAATACTTGTCATCCCGCAGTCTTTACTTTTCAAGTTCCAGTTGCTGATGTTTGTTCTCTCCAGTCCACAGCCAGCAATGAGATGTGTTACAGCTTCTGTAGGCATCAGTATCACACTTCAGAGAATAGATGTTTTTAATGGCAGCCCTGGACTGCTGGTGTCATGGGATCTATTGCTAAATTGGCTAAGCTTGATCATAGAGTCATAGAGTTGGAAGAGACCGCAAGGGCCGTACAGTCCAACCCCCTGCCATGCAGGAAATCTAAATCAAAGCATCCCCGACAGATGGTCATCCAGCCTCTGTTTGAAGACCTCTAAGGAAATATGTATGCACAAGATACTGTGCTAGTGGATAAAATACCTTTCCAGAACAGACTGTTGATATCAAACTTTACTTCTTAAGAACTCCAAGCAGTCTGTTACAGTGAGGCTGTTGAGGCAGAGTTTGTGACAAAGTTACGAGTAAAGATTTTCAAAGCCACATTCAGTCCCCCCCCCCCCACACACACATACACAAAAAGTTATGTTTATTGTAGTTTGTGTCTCCAAGAAAATCTTTGGAGAGATGCATAACTGACCAAATTAGGATCTATAAGCCTTTCCATAACCAGAGGAGATTTCCCACTGACAGAAGGGCATCTTTAAATTGATCTAAGAGTGTTTTATACAGAAAACATTATATAGCCAAGAGTGTAGCCTCTCTCACTAATACTGATTTTCCTGCTTAAGCTTCCTTAACATTGTTTCTCCCCATCTTCGTCTCACTAGACTTCTTCCTCTCACATTTTCATTATCTACTTAGTTTCTGAGAGTAGTTAAAAGAGTGGAGATAAAAGATGGTTTGAGGGTTTCGCTCTATCTTCTCTAGAGCTTCACATAGACTCCTTGTAGGCCAATATAACAATTGCCCAATTTTGTGCACTGCTTTAGCTAAGGTCCCAAAACACACTTTTCTTTCTGTTTTACTTCTTATTTACTGCATCTGATAAATAAACACAAATGTAGCCCAAGAAACTGGAGGAATCCTACAGGATTAGCAGTTCACCCTTTAAACAGGTGTTTAGGCTTTTCTGCACTATTTAATGTCCCACAGTATCTATTTTTATTTTTTATGTTTGAAATGAGATATGGACCTATTTTGATTTTTTTTTACAAGTTTTGCATTCCAGAAAATTGGCCCCCAAACACATCACTGTTGCCTACACAGTGTGCATTAAGGAGAGAACAGAACAAGTAATGAGAGCAGGGGTAAGCTGCAGGTGCAAGATTATGAGCTGTATGTTGGAAATCTTCAGGCTTAGTTCCCACCTCAGGTACTATTTTGCCATAATCTCAGTTTTAAGCCATGTCTGTCATTTGGAGAACATAGAATCATTGAGTTGGAAGAGACCTCAAGGGCGATCCAGTCCAACCCCCTGCCAGGCAGGCATACACCCCCAGCAAATGGCAATCTAGCCTTTGTTTAAAAATCTTGCAAGAAGGAGATTCCACCACACTCCAAGGCAGTGTATTCCACTGTTGAACAGCTCTTACTGTCAGGAAGTTCCTAATGTTGAAGTGGAATTTCTTTTCCGATAGTTTGAATCCATTACTCTGAGTCCTATTCTCTGGAGCTGCAGAAAACAAACTTGCCCTATCTTCAGTATGATATTGCTTCAAATATTTAAACAGGGGCATCATTTCATCTCTTGATCTTCTCATCTCCAGGCTAAATATATCTAGCTCCCTACGTTGCTTCTCATAGGACATGGTTTCCATAGCTTTCACCATTTTGGTTGCCCGCCTCTGGACATGCTCCAACTAGTTTTGGAATGGCGGTGCCCAAAACTAGAACAATATTTGCAAACCTTACTAAAAGTGTTGTAAGCATTTCTCACGTAACACATATATAGTGCTTTGAACACTTATTTGAAAAGGCATAGTTTTTTGGATTTGTGTTGATTCAAGATATATTATTTTTGTTGTTATTGCTATTGAATGCATCAGAGCAGACCATTGTTATTGTTGTTTTAATTATTAAGAGAACGGAAGGAGAGAGAAGAAGCTGAACGGGAAGGAAGGAGCATTTCAGATGAAGTGGATCCTGAGCTAGTAACTGGCAACCCATTCCAACCTATATCCACTGTAATTGCTGAGGTATTTGAGCTCTGTAGTGTATGAAAGCTATGTGTGCTAAACCACATATTTGAGACTATTTTATATTCAATGTTATTTCTGAAAAAGAAAGAATGTTGATAAAAAATCCTGGTTCTTCTCCACTTCCCCTGGATACAAAGTCTACGATCAGCAGATCATTAGCTTTCCCTGCCACTTTTAATTGCCTGTATTGGTGCTGTTTTATTGTAAACATTCTGGGGTATCTGTATGGGCTGGAGAAGGTGGTCTGGAAGCCTTAAAATAAACAGATTGTAAGATATATAATATTTAAGTACTGTATATACTCATGTATACAGTAAGTCTAGAATTTAGGTTAAAAATTGACTAAAAAAAACCTGAGTTGATTTATCCACAGGTCTATGTAAGTACTGTATTTTAACTCGTGTTATATATAAATATGGTGAAAGGCAAGAGGTTATTCCCTGGAAGCACTGCCCCCCCCCCCCCCCCACTATCTCATCCATCCAGCCTTTAGGATGAGCACAAATAGTTATGCCTGCTTTAATTTTTTAAGTTCTTTGGCATTGTTTTCCTTTGCTTTGTCCTTTACATCTTTCATTACATGCCTCTAAGCTTTACCCTCGACTTATCCATGGGTCATCAAAATTTGCCCTCAACTTATATATGGGCTTGACATATAGTTGAGTATAAGCGGTAAGTGGCTTACTATATGATTCTTAAGCTATTTTTATTTAGAACAGGCTTTGCATCTTCATACTTTCTAGTTCAACTTCTTTAATGCTCATATATTTGGTGGGGGAGGGGGTACAATGTGAATGTATTCCCAGCACAGAAAATGATATATTACATATTCTGTGTACATTATATGCAGTGAGTTTGGATGGAATCACCCAGTAATCTCTGTTTATATGTAGATATCTAAGATGGGGCCGCTGAAAATATTTGTACAGCTTAACGTCTGAATTTAAAAACAGTTAAAATGTAAATCTGTGTGTAACAGGTTTTTTTTCTTAGCAGAGAAACTAAAATACTGTTTAAAAGATTAAATGATCCATATCTGAGGTTTTATTCATTTTCTATCACTGATTTATCATAGTGGGGAGGCTGGATCCAAATCCCAGGTTTGTGTAGAGTCTGTGTGTGTGTGCGCATCTCATACCCCCCCCCCCAACATATTTGTGTGTTACTTGTGTTGAATGAGCTCAGTATATGACATAAAGGCATTAAAATGATTACAATGATTTGTTAAAAATTGTAAAATGTTTAATATGTCAAATGTATTTCATAAATCCTTGTATAATATCCTCTCTAATAATTCCCACATATACAAACCCAGGTCTGTTCTGTTGCTTTGGTAAAACTGCATTTTTATGTGCTCTGACAGAATGAAAAGAAAATTGAAAAAGAAAAGAAAAGGCAGCGGGAAGAGAATGAAAAGGAAGCCCTCGCTTTAAAACCAAAAACAGATCAGGACCAAATGGATAGTCAAAGCCTCATTAGCCAACAGTCAAATGACTGCAGATTGGTAGAAAAATATAAATCTGCACTCACACAACGGTTAGAACATGAAGATGAGAATGACCAACAAGTGTCAGAGAGTCTTGACTCTGGTGATAATGCCACCTTAAATCCAGGAACAGGTGGGTTGTAGTTGATGACCAGAACTTAGGGATCTGTAAGTACCAGCTTGACTTACCAACCATCTTCAAAATGTTCTTGCATTTACTTCTTCTGCTGTGTGTTTGTTTGCTGCTGCTTTTAATTTGTTGCTAATGTATTTTAAATACTATTTTTCATGTTTTTAATATTCTGTAAGCTATTTTGAAATAGCAAGATAGTGTGGGGTAGTGGTTTGAGTATCGGTCTATTTCTCCAGGACACCAGGGTTCAAATCCCTGCTTGGCCATGGAAACCCACTGGTTGGCCTTGGGCAAATTACACTTTAGAGGAAGGCAGTGTCAAACCCCTCTGAACAAAACTTGCCAAGAGAACCCCATGACAGGTTCATCTAAGTCAGAAATTACTTGAAGGAGGCATCAGCAAGAACAAAGCTACTTTGAGCATCTCCATATTTATTTTATTTTATTTTTTTGGAGAAGAAAAAAAAAGGGGGGGGGTAAAAATCTTAATATAAACATACACAAAATATACAAATTCATAAATGAAATAATAAAATGACTATTCCTGTTTATGTTTTCTGTAGAGAACAGTAAAAAGAAAGCAAAGAAACTGAAATTGAAAAGGAGTCACCGAGTAGAGCCGGTCAGTGCAGAAGAGACCATATCCCCACAGCCTACACCAGTAACACCTCTTGCACCAGGTGAGTAAAACATTATTGTAAATGCTAGCATAGTCATTTCTAACAACTGTAGGAAAACATGTTCTTAAGGTTGTACAAAAATATATTTGACATGACTTAATTCATAACATAAATATTTAAATATAAACTTGCTGTTTCTGAATTGTCTTGTAAACAGGGAAATACGTATATTTCTGCTAGTATAGATTGTGTTCAAAACTTTTAAGTGTACTCAGAAAGATGTGTTGTATATGATATTTATTCCCTAGAGGCACTAAAGAAGGTGAATGTACTAGAATTAGCAATTTCTGTTATAAATGAATTATTCTCTACAATCTTTGATCCCTTTAAAATTTGAACTAAAACCCATAAAAGACTTACCTCCTCACTCAGTTACCACTGAATCTTTAGATTTAAATAATATTTTATTCATTGATGAGATATCTTTAAAATTTTAAGCTAGTCTTGCTTGACTTCTTTTAAGTAGCTATCTTACGGCAGTTGACTCACAGGCTGTACAAAGTGGGGGCTTGGAGTGGGGACATGGCTTCTGCATGACTCAAGCTCTGACTCTTCTCCAAGCCAGTGTGACGCCACGTACCCCACTACATAGCAGGCAGTGTCACAGCGCTCCTCTGGCACTGCATACAGATGATGCAGTGTCAGAGGAGTGCAGAAAAGTCACAGCGCCAGCAGCTATGGCGCCCTTTCTGCAGCGAAGAAAGGAGCTGCTTTTTGTGCCATGGAAAGGCTAGATTGGGGCCACAGTGTGCAGTTACCGTGGCCCCAATCTGGCTAAGAAAGAGGTGGCTGCAGGCCACCCCTTAGGAACAGTATGTACAGCCCTTCAGTTTATAAGGTTTACTCAGAAAGACTGCAGTTCCTGAGTGTTTGGATCAGAGCTGTGACCAAAGTAGGTCAACATGTCAGGGATGTAGATTATGTTCAAAGAGAAAATACAGTGAATGCCCAGTTATCTATTAATTGCTGCTTTTGCTAACAATTCAGGTTTAGTAGTTAACTCTTGTCCTTCATAATCATTGTTTTACAGATCTTGATCCCCTTCAGATCTTAAATGATATGAAGTATCAACCTATCACAATTTATAGGTACACTTATTTCAGGAGTCAAACCTATTTCTGAATGGAGGGAGTTCAACAAGTATTCCTTTTAAAAAGTCAGTGAAGGGAAAACAGCTTTTATGTAGATTTTTAAATGAAAATTAATGTTTCAAGCCAATTAAATACAAAAACAGTGAGCCTTCAAGAGCAGTACTCCATGTAATAATGAGGAAATACCTGCTGAGCAGGAGAATTGGCCATCTCATAATATTTGTGTAGAAGCTCATTTCTCATCTCATTTGTAACTTGCTTTTTGGCCAATAAATATACTGAAGTGATATTGATCAATTTTCAAAACATTCCACTAATGGTACTGTCGTCTGCATGTTTAATGAAAGATACTGTATGGTTAACTTATATCAAGCAGTCTTACTACCAACTAAGTGTGTCTAGAGACATATGCTATGTCCAGGGGGCTTTTTACATCTCATTTCACCTGATTTAGTATCAAAAAGCAACAGAAGGAACATGTGAGAAAGCTCTAATAACATAGGGAACCATGCTAAGAGACCACAACTCTTTTTTTTTTCTTTATCAAAGTGATAGAACCTTTGTTGTTGTTGTTGTTGTTGTTGTTGTTGTTGTTGTTGTATGCCTTCAAGTTGTTTCCAATTTAGAGTAACCCTGAGCCAAGGTTTTCTTGGAAAGATTTCTTCAGAGGGGGATTGCCTTTGCCTTCCTTTGAGGCTGAGAGTGTGACTTGCCCAAGGTCACCTAGCAGGTTTCCATGGCTGAGTAGGGATTTGAACTCTCGTCTCCAGAGGTATAATCCAACGTTCAAATCAATGCACCAGGCTGGGCCTCATCTTGGTGGCATGTAATAAAATTAATTACTGGTTGATAAGCATATGTTGGAAAGAAACAGCTGGCATCCTATTTATGAATTACAAAGGTATAAATCTGACTCATACCACTGCAATTCGTGGTCATTGTGTAGCAGGAACATAGAATGTCCCCAAATCTAATTACCGTAGTGCACCCTCCCCACCCCAAACATAGCCGTTTCTATGTTGCTTATAGACTGCTGAAGATGAATAGGGGCACTTGTAGTTCTTTTCCTGTTGCTGGATATACTGTGACAGGCATCTACAGGGGAAGTCCCTGCAGATACCTGTTGCCACATGTCAAGCTACTGCCGTGTTGAGGGTTACACTGGTTAAAAGATTTTGTGGGATAGTATCAGGAGACATAGCTTCATCTCCCAGTGCAGGATCTCAGCCAAATGGTATGCCATTGTTGAAAACAGAACTTTGAAGGGGCAGCAGGACACCACCCCTTTCCTAGTCAGATTGGGGCCATGACAACCTCATGCCATGGCCCCAATCCGGCCTTTTGAGGGCTCAGAAAGGAGCCACAAAAAAGGCTCGTTTTTGCACCCTCGAAAGGGCGGCATAGCTGCGTTGCTGCAGCTCCACACCGTGTGGAGCAGCGCACAGCATCAGGGCGCCCTGGGGGGCCGAGTCAGGCATGCTTTGTGAGGATACTAAACCCCTACTCTGCCCCCATGCCAGCCTTAATGGGCAGTGTGTACAGGGCCTTAGTAACCCTATAAACTGATATAGAGTAACTGCTTTTCTTAACAGATTTTTCAGTTCAGTTTCTTATATTTTGTGAATTTCTCCCATAAGCCTGGATATTTTCATCCGTGGTTGACGCTGTGGTGTTGGTATTTGATACATATATTTTTTCCTGTAGTTGGATGGGAAACTCCCAAAGTTCACAGAATTCGAAAACTTGAACCTCTTGGTGAAATGCGTCATAATGGTAATTTCAGAGGCAATCACAGTTCTCTGTTTGTCCTCAGAAATCTATTCCATTTTGCATGTTGGCTTCTTTCTTTCATTGCAGCTAATCTTGCACTGCTTTAATGGCATTTTTTATGTTTCTAAAAAGATACATGCTTTTTCATTGTCTTTTAAAGCAATGTGCATTCTCTGTCTTGTTTGTTGCCTTATTCTATTTGCTTCAATATTGATAATTGCTCATTGGTATGCCCCTGTATCATCATTTATAATTTAAACAGCTCCATGGTGGTAACAGATCCCATTCCATATATTACTTTATAAAAGGCTTAGTTTGGTCAGTTCAGTAGTAAACTAGAGGTTTCATACTGTCAGCTTTCCGTAAATATTGATAAAACCCTAAAGGTAAATCAGCTGCTAAATTCTACAAAGTGAAATGTAGATAAAAAATCTAAATGTCTTAGGAAGATTAGAGAAACCTTTGTGTTGCTTGGCCCATAACTAGATATTTTGAAATATGTACAATTAATGGTTAAGTGCAGTAATGAGTCTATATATCAACTGAACCACACTTTTTTAAAAAAACAAACCTCTAAATCTAGTATAGTACAGTGGGCCCTTGGTATCTGCAGGGTTTCCATTCCAGACCCCCCGCAGATACCAAAATCTGTGAATGCTCAACTCCCATAGAACTCAATGGTGGCATGGCCTCACCCCCTCCCCGATACCAACCTTGCTATTCTCACTGTGGCAGGCAGCAAGGGAATACCTCTTCTTCCTCCTTTTCCCTGCCTCCTCCCCCCTCCTCCCCCTCTTCTTCCCCTGTCTCCGCTGCTGTGGCTCTTTCCCCTCCTCCTCCTTCTCTTTCCCAGCTACTTCTCCTTCCTTCTCCTCCTCTTTCCCCCTCTGTTGCCCTGCTGCTGCTCACTCTCCTTTTCTTCTTCTTCCTCCCCCTCTCTTCCTCCTCTCCCCACTTCCTCCACACCTGCAGAGGTACCTGATGGTGGAACAGCCCCAGCCCCAGCCCCATCCACACAAGGAGAAAGGAGCCTTTGTCAAGAACAGGCACAGTGGGGGGAGGTGCCTGGATCCTGAAGGAGCTGCCTGCCTTCCTCATCCCTATGCTTCTGCTGGCTTCATGAAGCCTCCCCGCGCCTGCTGCTCCTCAGTTCCAGGAGGTCACTCACAGCCCAGCCCACCCCGCCTCCTCTGCCTTCCTCCTGCTCCTCTTGCCCCCTCTGTCGTGCTGGCGTCGCTCGTCCTCCTTTTCCTTCCTCCTTCTCCTTTTCTCAGCTCTTCCTCCTCTTTTTCCTTCCTCCTCCTCTCTGCTCTTCCTCCTTCTTCTCCCTCCTCCTTTTCTTGCCTACATTCTCCACTTTCTCCTCCTCATCTTACCCCTCTCTATTGCCCTGCCACCACTTATCCTCCTTTTCTTCCTCCTCTTCCTCCTGAGCACTTCCTCATTCTCCTTCTCCCTCCTTCTCCTCCTCCTCTGCCAACGCTACTCCCCCCGTGGGCTTGCCATCCGCGTATGTTCAAATCTGCAGATGGCAACCCTGCGTATACGGAGGGCGGACTGTACATGCAAATAATTTTGTTTTAAAGTGTAGGAGGCTCCTGATACAGTGTTATCCACAGTGATTCTCCTTATTCACAAATAGCTAGTAGGAGGAAAGACCTTTGCAAGGCATATACATGCTTTTGTACTGCAGCATGGAAAAATTGCTTTAACAAGCTTTCTAAGTGGGGAAGCTCATAGGTCAGTGGGTGGAGCACATACTTTGCCTGTATGAAATCTCATGTTGAATTTCTAGCTAAAGGATCTGAGAAGGATATTATTATTATTATTATTATTATTATTATTCTATTTATTTTTATCCTACCTTCCTCCCAGTACAGGGACTCAAGGCAGCTATGAGATGAGAAAATCCCACATTTGAGCTGCCATCTGAATATAAAATGCTGGGCTAGATGGATGCAAAACATGAAAGCAGCTTCCTTCACATAAATGTTGACTATGTTAAAATAATAAGAACAATTTTTCAGAGAATACTCTATATACTCATGTATAAGTCTAGAAATTTAGGTTAAAAGATTGACCCAAAAAACCTGAGTCGACTTATTCACGGGCCAATGTAAGTATTGTACTTTAAATCACACACACACACACACACACACACACACACACAACCATACCCTGTTGAAAGGCAAGAGTTTAATCTGCCCTGGAAGCTCTAGCCCCCTTCTACTCTCTCGTCCATCCAGCCTTTAGTACGGGCACAAATAGTTATCCCTGCTGGAATTTTGTATAATTCCTTCATTATATGAGCCTAAGTTTTACCCTCAACTTATCCACAGGTCATATCAAAATCCATAATTTTGGGCCCAAAACCTGCCCTCAACTTATACATGAGGTCGATTTATAGTCGAGTATATACAGTAATTGTGATGGTAAACACGAATATATATTGTAACAAAGCACTATTAGATAAATGTGTATAATAAAACCGATCTTTCTTTTTAAGGAGTTTAGAAAGAAGAAAGCAAAAGAAAAGGCAGAACAAAAGAGGTAGGGAGGAAAGGGGAGGGCTTGTGTTGCACAATTACATTCCTCCTTTTTCATAACAAGGCACCCTGATGTGTGGCTTGAGGATGAGGATGGGATTCAGAAGATACTGTACCTGCCTTTGGGGAGAATGTCTATTATTCCTTACTTTCCCCTATAAAAAATAAGATAGTGCAAAAATATTCCTGATTGTCCATTGTAGCTCAGGCTAATGAATCCACTGAACTATGAATGAATATTACCTATTACTACTTGGATTTTCCATATTGACTCAAGGAATATAGTTAATGATGTTTATCAATTTACCATGAGTTCCTTGAATTCTGGTCTGCATTTTGTTGGAAAATGACAGACCAGGAGGCTGAAATACTTCATAACTCTGTACTTCTTTTATGAAAAGATTTGGGCTTTATATAGCAATGTAATTGTATTAGTTAGTTAAAATATTAAATGGGTTAAATGGGTTCATGTATATATTTTATAAATTATATAGCAAATGATTAAGGAAATCCTTAGCATCCTGGAATAGATTTAATTTATTAGCTTTTCTCACTACAATGGTTTTATGTCATGTCTGTTATATTTACAGACAAGAGTTGTCTTATAAAAAATACTTTTAACTATCCTGAAATCATTTTCACAAATTAAAGCAAAATTTGGAGTGTTGGTGTATATATGGCTTGAGATCTGTTTTCAGTGCTGCTGACAATTAGAAAGATCTTAAAAACAGCTTGCATTGGCTCTTCCTGTGCTCTGCTTTCTGCTGAGCACGCAAGCATTTTTTTTCTTTTTGAAACTTCATAATGCTGCATGTATTAAGCTTGCGAATATATGTATGCTCCTCTTTTTCCAAGTGTTTGTTTGAAGATGGATGTTTTGCTTCTCCTAACAGTAGTATGGAGTGTATGCATGCATGTGTGTGTGTGTGTGTGTCATTTTCCTCTTCCAAGATCCTGTTTATGTTATGAAGCACATTGCATTGTCTTGAAAAGTTGTCCAAATAATTGATTCTGTAGAGTACAAACATCTTCAGTGCTAGCACCACATGACTATCAAGGATATCATGGGATATGGTTTGCTGCTGTTCTGTAATAATGGGGGGGGGGGGAATTAAGAGGAGAGGATAAATGTGGCTCCTGAAATGTTTTCTCAATCTATTGCTTCAATATGAGTTTCATTCTTCTGTCCATGAAGTAGAAGGTGATAATGGTGGCAGATACAGGTTGAAGTATATATATGTGTGTAACTTGATCAGAACAACATAGCACTCCATCCATTTGGATTTAGGCAAATTTAAGATTTTTGTCCTCTCCTTCATATTGCAATTGCTCACACTTATTTATTATCTATTGTATCTGTTATGATTTTCTGCTGAGACCTTCTACCATAAGTCTAGAAATTTTAGTCAAAAAATTGACCTGAAAACCCTGAGTCGACTTATCCATGGGTCAATGTAAATACTGCACTAATTTTTATCAAAAAATGAACTATCCCCTGGTGAAAGGCAAGAGTGAAATCTGTCCTGGAAGCACTGACCCTCCTCTGCTTTCTCATCCATTCAGGCTTTAGTGTGAGCACAAACAGTTATGCCTGCTGGAATCTTGTAAATTCTTTGACATTGTTTTCCTTGCTCCATCCTTTAGATCCATTGTGATTCATTGTTGCATGCCCCTAAGTTTTACCCTCGACTTATCCATGGGCCATATCAAAATCCATAATTCTGGCCCCAAAACTGGCTCTTGATTTATACATGAGGTCGACTTATAGTCAAGTATGTATGGGTAAATCTAGGCACACCATTCTTCTTGTATTAGCTGTTGCAGTTGGGGTAGAGTATCTGTAGTTGATTCAGGTGTAAATCATTTGACTTATTAAGGAATTCCCATTACAAAACAGTAATATCATTGGAAGAAGTTGCAGAAAATTTCACCCTAAATCTGGCAAAAGTACAACTTTGTGGTATTACACATTTTGCCCTGAGATTCTCATTAAAATATTATTACATGTAGCCTACAAATATTTCCACATTTAAATCAGCAGCCGGTTCTGCGCTATTTTTGCTGTTGCTCAAATAGCTACTTAATGTCATGTATGTTAACACTATTTCTTTTCTGATGTGCATACTAAGATTTCTATGGGAAGCCACTGCCTCCGCTGACTATACGGCAAAGACCAAACAGTGAAACCCATGATGTCATTTCTTAACTAGAAATCGTGAGAAGCCTAAAATGAAGACCTGCATTAAACACTGTTTTCTTACTTGAGGAGACAACTGATATTCTTAAAGATTGCTGGTCAAGGACATGTAGGATTTTCTTGGGATCTCTGATGAGAATCGCTTCCATGAACTTATTGTTTCCTAATTGCTTCTTGACTGCTCTGCAGGGTTCATGTGGAACAAGAAAACTTGTGTAAGCAGACTCTCACTTGGTTTCCTTAACTGAAATGAAACTTTGAATCCTGAAAACACTTTCAAGACCAAATAGAACTTGACTGTGCTCACCCAAGGACTCTTTTCCAGTTTGTCTTAGTATGTTTCTATATTCAGTATATTTTGTTTTCATATATGCATGTTCAGATGGGGAAAACAGTATAAACATGTACATTTTAACTATTTTTTATATTTTTCTAGTACCTTGTTTGTTTTTAACAGGACAATTGTTAACTATTTTGGAATACTGATGCTCACAGTTATATTCATAAGCAGGACATACATGTAAAGGTCATGTTTTTGCAACAGCAATACAGTTTGCAATTTGACTTGTTGCCTAGCTATTAATGTTGTTTTGTGGTCTTTGCCCTGATCCACTGGCGAGACGTGTGTGCACAAATGGTTGCAGTAGTTGTTTCCCAAGCAGGAAAAAAAATCTTTCCAAGAGCTAGCCCTGCATGATGAACCACAAGGTAGAAGCTCTGGAACACTGTTGTCAGAGAATGATGAGGGAGGGCTGAATATAAGCCCTTCCCTGTAGGTTATTGGTGATATCCATGAACTCTATGGTTCTTGTGCACAGGCCCAGTTCCTAGAATCAGCTTTTCAGCTTCGTGGAATGACACATAACCATTTGTATTTTCCCTTTTTAGTTGGAACATTTTGATTTTGTGTGATAAATGGGATAATGTCCCAAATTATGATGATTTTCCTCATGGAATACTTTCAATTATTTTATTACATAGCAAAATAAATTTCTGTTCCATGAACAAAAACTGCAAGGAAATAAAAAATGGAATGCAGTTTAAACATAATTTATTACGTTTTCAGCAGGTTTCTGTGTAAGCCTTTTCCATAACATTAAAATTTGCTTTGCATACACAGGACTGTTGTATAATTGGAGGCTTTCCTGTAAATGCAAACAGCAGGCAGCTGTGAATATGCTTGCCAAGTGTGGATACAAAGCAGCCCTAGCATTTAAGCCAAAAAGAAAGCCTCTGCTTATACGGGAGCAAGAAGTGCGCCTTAGAGCCCTTTGGAAATGGTCACATTTGAGCAAAGTATTGTTAGAACTCCCTTGGTCTTCTGTGCTGTATATTTATGTGTGTTTCAATTTCATATGACGATAATAACTTCTACACTGTGAATAAAATTGACACAATTGAAGTCTCACCTTTGACTATGAAGTTTTGCCATTTTGTTCTGTAATATTAAGGAAATATTAATGTGAAATACACATCCAAGTCAAAACCTGACTTGTTTGCTTTTCAGCAGGTTGTACCATTTACTTAAACATTTTGGAAGCCATATGATTTTTAGTTCTGGAAGACTGCATGCTATAATCCAAAAGGCAGGCAATGCTAGGACCATTAAATATTAGTGCACATTTTAAAGACAATTCCCAGATAAGACAATATTAAGACTGTACACAGAAGAATTCAGTTTTTTTCAGAATCATGAGACATGTTTCCACCCCCCACCAATAGAGTGTGTGTGTTTGTGTGTGTGTGTGTGTATTTATGTATATTTGTTGCAGCAACAGGCTGGTAGAGGTATTTAATAATTCTTTTTCATTTAGTTAAGTTTTATAATGGATTTTTATTTGCTAAATATCACATCTAAATATTTTCATTTATGATGACATACAGAAATGTGTGGATTATTCCATCTTAAAGAAAAAGCTGTATCTGTATCCAAAAGACTTCTACAGCTTCTATCACCATTGGCTGTCCTAGTGGGAGTTGAAATCCCACTTCTAAAGCATTACAAGGTGTTCACCCAATCTAATGCTAAGAGTCTGTTTGAAATTGGAGCTCAGGTCTTATCTAAGGTAGCTCTGGCCAAAGAAAGGAATACCTGTGGTCTTCCAGATGTTTTAGACTGCATCTACAATTTTTCCTTACTCTGAGAACTGACGTCCAAATTATCTAGAGAATTTTGCTGGATTCACAGGATCAGAGGAAGTGCCAGTTAATCCATATTGACAAAGCTATTTTTCAGATGGGCAGTGCTTGCTTTCTGGTCCACATTGGCTTTCCTCCCTACACAATTGTTGTCAAAGAGTCCAGCTAGCCACACAGAGCCAAAACTTGGCATCAAGTCACTACCGGCCATTCCTCAGCACTATACTGACTGGTATGGTAGCACTACCCCTAAAAGAGGAAAATCCTGATCTTTGTGAATACAGAGCTGGCATCTTAAAGAATCAGATCTTGCTATCTTTGACCATATGATAAAGCAAAATTGACATAAACTATGATGGACAGCTGGTTGGGAGGGAATTTTTGTCTTATCAGGAGCCAAGCACAAGCCTGCCTCAGTCACATACTATGAGCAAACTGGACCCTTTCTAAGATGACCCAAGGTAGAAGCCACAACCAATGCAGATGTGTGCAGTTATTTTCCTCTTCTCATTTTGTTCCTTAATAAAAATATGATTTTTGGAATAATGTCTGAAGGGCCAAAGTTTACTTATCCTTAGTAAAAAGCATATTCTTTACCAAATCCAGTAACTTTTCACACAGGCCATCTACTGCTGCATTTAACCCAGCCTTCCATTTTAGTTTTTGTCACACAGGTCTAATCTGCACTGCAGAAATAATACAATTTAACATCACTTTAACTGCCATGGTGCAATGCTTAACTTGTGATTTACAGCCACACTCCATGCATCTAATGAAGTGGGTTGGAGTCTAGAGAAAGCATTAAGAAAAAGCAGTGCTTCCTTTCTTCAGACTGACACAGAAATCACACAGGGCAAAAGGCAGCTAATAAAAGAGAGCAAAACAACACAAGGAAGTTTCTAGAATATTCAATTATTGTGCATATTTTTTTAAAAGGACATTTTAATTTTATTCATTAAAATATTTGTATCAAGCCCTATTTTCATAGGATCTCAGGGGACATACAAATAAAACCAAAACAGTTTGAAACAATTTGCCAGTGGAGTGGCACAGCAAACAGGATCCTCTTCCATGTCCTCCCACAATATATTACTCCCACTGGTGGGCCCTCAGCAGACTAGTCAGGCCAAGTTCAAAATTTAGTTTTGGCAAGATGTTAACAATGGAGCAGTCGTGACCCCTTAATAAGAAAGGGATAGCACTGACTACATTTGCTACCATGTTTTCTTTGGAACAAGCGTGGGCAAGCCCCAACAGAAGTCACTGGATTGTTAACTCCTGTCATTCCTCAGCCCTAGAGATACTAGCTAGTACTGGTGGGAATTGTAGTCCATGGCTTTCCATGGGGCAAATGGGGATTCGAACCCTGGTCTCAAGTCAGCCCAATCCTCAAACCACACCACGCTGGCTCTCTTCAATACATGAGCAAAGGTCCTAAAGTTAATGCATTTCTATGCCTACTTTTAACAAAAACAAGCCTAAGTATAATACTTAAAACAACAATGCAAATATCCAAAGATATAGCCATAAAAGTCTGGAAAATCAGCAAGCAAAAGTGATTTTGTAGCACCTTTCAGATTAACCAAAAGAAAAGCTAGTAGTGTGAGCTTTCTTAGACTTGAGCCCACTTCCTCAGATGCCATGTTTTGGAGTGGAAAATCCAGAGACAGACCTATATAAGCCAGTTGCCTGTGAAAATGTCAGTTGAAATTCCAGGCCTTGTGGGTATGGAGATGAGGTGGCAAGTACAGCTTGGAAGACAAAGACAGGAGGATGGATGTTGCCTACAGCCAGAGAGTAGATAACCGTATGAATGAGTATTGGAATGTAGTGTGGAAGCAGAGTTTAATACATTTAATACAAACATTAAGTGCATACAACTGGACAATAAATCCTCAGTTCATTTAGGGGTCAAATGTGGGGATGAATAAAAAGAAATGTTTGTGTTAGTACCTGTTTGTGTCATTTTTAAACCCTTTGCCTGATGAAGAAGCCAGTGGAGCTTGGAAAGCTTGCAACATGGATAATGTGCATTTTGGTTTGCCCAACAGAAGTATCACTTGTGGATTTTGGATGATACTGTACAGTGAGCCCTCCTTTTTTACTGGAGTTAAGTGAAAGTGAGGAAACCATAAATAAATAAAATACTATATTTTTAGCTGAGAGAATACCTCTAGGAAGTCTAGTTCTCCATGTAACTATCATCAACATCTGCCAGAGGTTGACCATAGAATTGCACTGGAGGACCTACAAATACCCAGAGAAGTCTTCTCAAGGGGAATCGCTAGGTCCTCTAGTGCAGCTTTTGATGAAAGGTAACCAGAGAGTTACGCTGGAGGACCTAGAGATTGCTAGAGGTAACATAATTATCAAATCCGCAAAAGTGAAAACCACAAATGTGGACGACTGACTGTACTCTGTATGTCCTTATAGCGGATCTTCGAAAGGCTGCATTGCTATGGAGCTGGGAGGAGAGTCAGGGTTTCCTCTCTTCTCGTTCTGCCTCTCCCCACTGGTGGGATTGAGGAGACCCAGACAGCCCATTGACTTTTCCAGTAGGCCAGAGAAAGATTGTTCTCTCCTTGAAATGCTAGCTTTTGGATTGCAATATCGAGAAGGTTTTGTTATTTGAAAAGTGTGTGTGATGTGCCTTGGAGGCTGCATGTGCACTGCAGATTAGGTGCTGCAACAAGCTACACTTCCCATAATCCCATAGCATTGACCCAAGGGAGTTAAAGTGGCATCAAACTGGATTAATTCTGCAGTGCAGATGCAGCTCCAGTTGTTTCTGACTAATGCCGACCCTAAGGCAAACCTATCACTGGGTTTTCTTTACAAGATTTGTTCAGAGGAGCCTTGCCATTGCCTTCCCCTGAAGCTGAGAGAATGTGACTTTTCCAAGGTCACCCCTACAGTCTGCATGGATGAATCAAGGTTTGAACCCTGATTTCCAGAATCATACTCCAAGCCTCAAACCATGCTGGCTCTTCGAGTGCATTCACCTGTGGAAATAACAGCTTGACCCAGCTTTCCCTGCCACCAAAGTTCCATCCTATGGAATCCTGGGATTTGTAGTTTGCTAAGGGTGGCACTACCACTCTTGGACAAATGATGATTTTTATTTCCCTTTTCTCGAGGCAGGGTGCAGCATACTAAAATACAAAACACAAAAACACAAGCCCACATTTAAAATACAGCAGTATAAAATCATTAAAATCTACTCATAAGAGTTCATACTCGGATTAAATTGTTGTTATTATTTTCTTCTTACCTGCCTCTCCCCACAGTTTGAGGCGGGGAACAGCAGGCAATTAACAAACATCAATTAAAACACATCAATTTAAAAGGAAAATGAAGATGTGCACATACTAAAACAACGCACATCTTACGCTCATCATAAAATAATATACAACATGCAGTATAATAATCGTAGTAGGAAGAGGAGGAGGATTTAGTCAGGGCCCCCATGCACTGCCAAACTCTGCTCCTCCAGATGCTTTGGACTTCAAGTCCCAGAATCCCTGGCCATTTACCAAGCTGCCTGGGGCTCCGAAACGCTTGTGAGGCCCAAAGTTTGGGGTCTCCCCGGTCTTCCAAGGTCTTGAGCTACAGTGGTTCTCAACCTTTGCGCCTGCAGCTCTTGTTTTGGACTTCAATTCCCAGAAGTCCCAGTTTCTTCGTTGTTCAGGAATTCTGGGAGTTGACGTCTCAAAAAATAATCTATAGAGGCCCAATGGTTGAGAACCACTTTAGCTCAAGGCCTTGGAAGACCAGGGGGAGTCCGCGAACTTTGCTCCTCGCAAGAGCGTCGGACTCCAACTCCCAGAAGCCCCAGCCAGCTTGGTCAATGGCCAGGGATTCTGGGACTTGAAGTCCAAAAGCATCTGAGGGAGCCAAGTTTGGCGATTGCTGTGATAGATTCACACACAAAACCCAGGGCTTTCCACAACAGGGAGCTAAACGCGATGCCAACCCGCATCGTCGCTCCAATGCAGACGCAGCCTTTGGGGCCGCGCTGCGAGGGCTGCTGTGGTTTAGTCTGGGCAACAGAGGCGGCGGAACGAGAGAGGTGGGACTATTTCCGTGGCCAAGGAGCCATGTTTTTGCTGCGGCTCTCCCGGGTTCGGCTTTGGGCGAGCGGCCGGTTGGGAGAGAGACAGGTGAGGAATGACGAACCTTCCCCCGCAGTGGCCCCTAGTATAGTTATTAGTTTTATGTCGCCTCAGAGCCCGCTTCCGGTGCAGACCGGAAGTGAGCGGAGCCCTGTTGCCGTGGTAACGAGTGCGGCCTGTGGGCCTAAGTTTTGCTGCAGGGCGACCAGAGCCCCCTCACTGCAAAGGAGAGTTAATGTAAAACACTCACTTGAGAGAAAATGGGAGGCCATGACCAAATAAAAGCTTGAAAAGCACTCACAGGCCCAAAACACACTGCAGAAATATTCCAGTTGGAGACCGCTTTAACTGCCCTGGCTCCATGCTATATAGAGAATTCTGGGAACTGTAGTTTTGTGAGGCGTTTAGTCTTCTCTGTCAGAGAGCGCCTCTAGTGCCATAACAAACTACAGTTCCCAGGAGTCCATAGCAGTGAGCCAGGGCAGTTAAAGCAGTCTCAAAGTGGATTATTTCTGCAGTGTGTTTAGGGTCATAGAAATGTAAACACATTTATCTCAGCCATGCTCCAAAGGGAGGACCTTTGGGCGCTCCTGCTCCTGGGGCAGGAGGTTAATTGAGATGGAGGACAAGGCCCTGGGAAAGGAGGACAGGCCTGGTCACCTCTGCGAGTTTGGGAACCATGCTGCGTGAATGATAGGATTTTCAAGACCTAGCCTGTGATAGTCTGGAAAAAGAGTATGCGAAGGGTTCTTGGGGCACCTTTGAGACTAAGGTTGCCTCCACACAGCAGAAATAACCCAGTTTGACACTGCTTTTAACGACCATGGATCCATGCTATGGAATCCAGGGATTTGTAGTTTGTTGTGGCACCAATGCTGTCTGACCTAGAAGGCTAAACGTCTCCCTGAACTACAGTCCCCACCCTGAAATGAACCCCCCTCAGGATGAATGGGTCCTAAAACAAATCAAGCCTGAACTCTCCCTGCAAACCAAGATGACTAAACTGACATTGGTCCAAAACACACTGCAGAAATAATCCAGTTTGAGCCCGCTTTAAATGGCCTGGCTCAATGCTAGGGAATTCTGGGAACTGTAGTTTTGTGAGATATTTAGTCTTCCCTGTCAGGGAGCTCTGGTTTCGTAATAAACTACAATGCCCAGGATTCCCTAGCACTGAGCCAGGGCAATTAAAGTGGTTTCAAACTGGATTATTTCTGCAATGTGTTCTGAACTATTGTAATACTTTCTACATATCATGGTAAGTCATGACTCATTAGAGAAGGCAATCCTGCTTGGCAAGATAGAAACCATTAGGAAAAGAGGAAGACTTCATTACAAATGCATTGACTCAGACAATGAAAGCATTGCTGTGAATCTGCAGAAACTGAGCAGGGTTATTGTTGGCGGGGTGACTTGGGTCTCATCCATGGGGTTGCTATAAATTGGTCGACTTAGCATCAGTTAACTCCAAAGGTTTTCACTTGCCACTGGAATGACACCAGTGTTGGCACTGACTCAAGCTATTCTGTAGCTAGAAGAGATGCAGAGATGATTCCCCCCCCCCACACACACACATAATACAACTTCATCAAGCCCACAGATGGGAAACTACTTAAAATCAACTATATTAGTAATAAAGGGCTGGAAAAGACCAGCAGTAAGCACTGGCTTGGGGGCGGTGTGGGGTGTGGCGTTTCGATGACTGACGGCCCATCGCTGCCCTCAAGCATCACGCCACCCACCCAACCAGACAGTGGGCAGTGTTGTGGCACTCCATCTTTCATACAACGCACACCGCAGGAGCACTGCAAAGCTGTGGTGTAAAGGGTGCCCTTTTGCCAACTCAAAAAAGACCTACATTTTGCTGCCCCTTTTTGAGGCAGCAAATAGCTGGATCGGAGCTGTGGTTTCCGGTTGCCATGGCCTCAATCTACGCTGAAAGGGGTGATGTCACATTGCCCCTTTAGTGCCATCTGTTTCAGCCCTAAATTGGAAGTTTTCTGACAAAAAAGGGAAATTAGCTTTGTTGTTAAATTTTATTGACTGAAGTTGCAAGTTTAGTGATAACCTAATTTCATAATGGAACTGCTCGGTTGCTGTATGGCCCAGAACCCCAGAATCGGCACCGCCACGCCGCTTTGTGTCCGTCTGTACCGGGCCTTTGTTTTATACTGGACACTGCAGAGAGGCTCCTAATCTTTACAAGGAAACTGAGGAGATGATGACAATGATGATGATAATGATGGTGATGACTTTATTTATATTCTAACAAAAGGGCAGGGTTTCACCCTAAAATTCAGAAAAACAAAATAACACTTAAGAGATACGTAAACACGAAACATGAACAGTAAGAGAGAATGCAACATAGTGACAAAGTGAAATAAAAATAATATCTGCAACCAGTAAAAAATATAAATACCATCAAAAGCAGAATAGATACAAGGTAATAAATATGTGTAAGCTGTACCAAAAAGCATACATAGATAGGGTTGCCATAACCCGGCTGCAACCGGGTCTTTCCTGGTTTTGGCGGCACCTGCCCGGTCACGGCACGGGTGCAGCCAAAAACCGGGAAAAGCCCGGTTACAGCGGGGTTGCTAGGCAACCCTCAGGGCCTCGCTGCCCTCCTCCTCCTCCACCGTGCATGGCCGCGCGGAGGAAAAGGAGGGCAGCGAGGCCTGGGGCAGAGGAGGCTGCAGGGAGGCGGCGCCAACCTCCCCGCCTCCCTGCAGCCTCCTCGCCTCCTTCCTGGTCCCTGCGGGGGCCAGGAAGGAAGCAAAGCCCTGGCCATCGCCGGCAGCCTGCTCACCTCCTTCCTGGTCCCCACGGGGGCCAGGAATGAGGCGAAGCCCTGGCCATCGCCGGCGCTCTCCCCACCTCCTTCCTGGTCCCTGCGGGGGCCAGGAACAAGGCGAAGCCTCGGCCATCGCCGGCGCTCTCCCCGCCTCCTTCCTGGTTCCTGCGGGGGCCAGGAAGGAGGCGAGGCCCTGATCCTGGCCTCCGATTGCGGCGAGGCCCGGGGCCCAGGCGGGGAGGGAATGCCTCCTTAAGTGGAGGCTTTCCGTCGCCGCTTGGCCTCCGCTCCCCGCCGCGAGGGGAAATGTAGGACAAAATTTTCAAATGTAGGACACATGGATGTATGTCCTACATTTGAAAATTTTGTCCTACATTTTTCCTGGTTTGGAGGTCCGGCACTATGGCAACCCTATACATAGAACACTACCAAAAACTCTTAACTCCACCTAAAAAGTCAACTCAAAATGGATAAAGATAAGCACAGTACTCTATTAACTAAGCAAAACAAACTTAAACGGAGCAGCTGCAAAATGCTTCCGCTGAAAATACACTGTCTGGCCTCTGATAGTGTGTTTCTTTGCTTGTTGAATCCAGAACTATCACTTCTTGTAATGGAAACAGTCCCAGGTAGTGGGCAAACAGTGATGAGACAACCATTTTTTTTGTGCCCCACTTTCTCCTAAAACCCACGATTCAAGGTGGTTTATCAATTAAAATAAATGTAGTACTGTATACCTAAAACATACAGAAGGCATTACAATTAGACTATGCTTTATACAGGGCAAAGCTCAGAGCAGTATATTTGGTTGTCATCTATTTGTACCCTTCCAATATGAGGTATTTTGAGCTAAGTTTTAAACAGAACATGTATAAGAAATGGAAAAAGGGGGAAATCACGAAGAAGGAATTCAAAGAAATAGCAGGCATGTGTAGGGGTAAAGTCAGAAAAGCTCAAGCACAGAATGAACTCAGACTTGCTAGAGAGGTTAAGAACAACAAAAAGGGCGTTTTTGGATATGTCCACAGCAAAAGTAAGAAGAAGGAAATGGTAGGGCCACTGCTTGGAGAAGATGGCAAAATGTTAACACGGGACAGAGAAAAGGCAGAATTACTCAATAGCTTCTTTGCCTCAGTCTTTTCAGAAAAGGCAAAGGGTGCTCAACCTGAGGATAATAGAGCAGAGGACAGAATAGGGGAATTTCAGCACAGAATAAGTAAAGAGATAGTAGAGGAATACCTTGTTAATCTAAATGAATTTAAGTCTCCAGGACCAGATGAACTCCATCCAAGGGTATTAAAAGAACTGGCAAATGTAATATCGGAGCCATTGGCAATAATCTTTGAGAACTCTTGGAAAACAGGAGAAATGCCAGCAGACTGGAGGAGGGCAAACATTGTCCCCATCTTCAAAAAGGGAAAAAAAGAGGAAACCACAATTATCGTCCAGTAAGTCTGACATCAATCCCAGGAAAGATTCTAGAGCAGATACTGTAATTAAACAAAGAGTCTGTGAACATCTAGATGGCAATTCCATAATCACAAAAAGTCAACATGGGTTTCAGAGAAACAAATCATGCCAGACAAATCTAATCTCTTTCTTTGATAAAATTACCAGTTTGGTAGATGAAGGGAATGCTGTGGATATAGTATATCCTGATTTCAGTAAGGCCTTTGACAAGGTTCCCCATGACATTCTTGCAAACAAGCTTGTAAAATGTGGGTTAGACAAGGTAACTGTGACATGGATTTGTAATTGGTTGACCAGCCGAACCCAAAGGGTGCTCAACAATGGCTCTTTTTCAGCCTGGAGAGAAGTGACCAGTGGGGTCCCACAGGGCTCTGTCCTGGGCCCAGTGCTATTCAACATCTTTATCAATGACCTGGATGACAGAATTGGGAGCATACTTATCAAATTTGCAGATGACACCAAATTAGGGGGAATAGCTAATACCCCAGAGGACAGGATCAAGATTCAAAATGACCTGTATAGACTAGAAAGCTGGGCCACAGCTAACAAAATGAAATTCAACACGGAGAAATGTAAGGTATTGCACTTAGGGCGGAAAAATAAAATGCACAAATATAGGATGGGGGACACCTGGCTGAAAGAGACAACATGTGAAAGGGATCTAGGAGTCCAAGTAGACCACAAGTTTAACATGAGTCAACAGTGTGATGCGGCAACTAAAAAGGCCAATGCAATTTTAGGCTGCATCAATAAAAGTATAGTGTCTAGATCAGGGGTAGGCAACCCTTTTGAGCCGGGGGCCAGGTTGCTGTCCCTCAGACAACTGGGGGGCCGAAGCCAAAAAATAAATAATTAAATATTTTTTTAAAAAAAATTAGATAAATAAATAAACCGGGACAAATGTAGGACAAAATTTTCAAATGGAGGGCACTTTTTAAATAAAACATGGAGGACATGCGAAAAATTTTGCTGATTTTAAAAAAAAATGTTAAGATAAATGCATGTTTCTGAGGCTTCTATAGACAATTGCCCCACCATGCCCCTCGTGCGAGACGCCAAATGCCCCGGCGGCAATCGGCGGCAGGACTGGGCTGGGGCTGGTCCCAAGGCCTCGCCGGGCCGCATCCGGCCCGCGGCCGCAGGTTACCTACCCCTCGTCTAGATCAAGAGAAGTAATAGTGCCATTATATTCTGCTCTGGTCAGGCCCCACCTGGAATATTGTGACCAGTTCTGGGCGCCACAATTCAGAAATGACATTGAGAAACTGGAGCGTGTCCAGAGGAGGGCGACTAAAATGGTGAAGGGTCTGGAAACCATGTCCTATGAGGAACGACTTAGGGAGCTGGGGATGTTTAGCCTGGAGAAAAGAAGGTTAAGAGGTGATATGATAGCCCTGTTTAAATATTTGAAGGGATGTCATGTTGAGGAGGGAGCAAGCTTATTTTCTGCTGCTCCAGAGAACAGAACCCAGAACAATGGATGCAAGCTACAGGAAAAGAGATTCCACCTCAACATTAGGAGGAACTTCCTGACAGTAAGGGCTGTTCGACAGTGGAATGCATTCCCTCGGAGGGTGATAGAGTCTCCTTCCTTGGAGGTCTTTAAGCAGAGGCTGGATGGCCATCTGTCGGGGATGCATTGATTGTGATTTCCTGGATGGCCCTAGTGGTCTCTTCCAACTCTACGATTCTACAATTCTATGATTTTAGAGTGCATATGATTATCTCTGAGACTAGTATTTGACTTCTTTCTCCCTGTATCTCTCCCAGTTTAAAACAAAATCAGAAACAAAGCTTCAAAAGCAAATATGCCAGGTTGTTCTTGATCATTTTGAGAAACAATACTCCAAGGAGCTGGGAGAATCCTGGAACTCAGTCAGGTCAGTTTTGAATTCTTTGTGTCCATTATACACTCCCCGCCAACCTTTGCGTCATAAAATAGTTACAGTAGGTGTGGCAGAGCTGCACAGAGCACAATCAGGAAAATTCCAAATATATTTATTCTTATCAGTACAAAAAAGAAAGATCAGATACTATGGGATACAGGGCTGGTGAACCTCTTAGGACCTGTACAATAGTCTTGGGTCAGTATAGCTGATGTTCAAACCGAACAAATTCCTCCACAGTTTAAAAGTAAAGTCAACAGCATGCTTTGTTCTATGCTTAAATCATGAATCAATGGCAATCACAGGGATTATTTGTTCTTTCCTACTGTACAGCAACAATGCATACTGCCTTAGTTTATTAACTAACAGGGAATCAAATGGTTCATACCAGTGTAAATCCCAGTTCGGTGACACACAAGTGCAAGAACTGTTTATGCTGCTTCATTGAATTTGCACTGTGACAATTGAAACTTCACCAAAATTGCGCTTTGCTTTTCACCAAAATTGCCTGATAAACACTGTCATTTAAGTGCTTCATAAACATATGATATTCCTACTTTAACTTCTACTTTTATGACTATTAACAATTTAGAAACAGCACATTTTTCCAACTGCACAGTTTACAATGAATTCACAAACTGCACATTTTTTCCAACTGCATTTTTTTAAAAAGAGTGTTTTGCTATGCAAATTAACCTCAAGTGATTATGTTTCATAAGTTTCAGAATACTTTTTGTTAAAACTTGAAAATATTGGTTTTTTTCTTATCAGTGAAACTGCAGAGAACATTTTTGGTATGTATTAATTAAATCTGAGTAGGACCAGTCAGTCTACTCTAGACAGTAGTTCCCAAACGTTGATTCCTCAGATTTTTGGACTTCAGCTCCCAGAATTCTTAACTGTTGGCCATGCTGGGTCAGGCTTCTGGGAGTTGACGTCTAAAACACTTGGATGACTGAAGTTTGGGAACCACTGGTCTAGAAGAATTGCTTCAGTATATTCGCTAGTTAGCCCTTAGAGGGTGATCATTAGACCCAAGAAGTCCCCACAATTTGAAATCCAGTTAATCTGTATGGAACACAAATATGCAGAAATGTTTTGATATAAACTAATATAAAATAATAGAATATATTCTGTGTTTGTCTTAATAGTTTTCTGGATTTCATCCTAAAATTAGTTGGATAGTCCTATTTCCTAGCCTTAGAAAATCACACTCTAATGTTTTATCAGTGCCAGCTCTTCTTGCAAGCTAAGTTTGCCCTTGGAAGACCGTAGAGATACCTTTTCTTTTTCTTCATGGTCATGCAAACCAATCCTTCCATGCAGTAATTTCTGATACAGAAAAAGGAGACAGACTGCAGCCTAGCCCTTATGCTGAACTGTGCCAAAATTTCATGCTTATAGTGGTGGTGTGTCTGAGTTCCATGGAGTGGCAAGACAGGAGAGAAAAATCCTACAGTTACGTGTTTCAGAATATAAAGGAGGTGGAATATATTAGTTGCATGCTGTAGGTTCCCATTCAGTGTGAGTAAATCAGTTGACTGCAGTGAAAACTACAATGTGCCCTTGTACAGAGGAGTTTCATCCCAGGAGCCCCCATGGATGCCAAAATTTGTGGATGTGCAAGTCCCATTATATACCATGGTGTAGTAAAATAGTGTCCCATATGTCAAATGACAAAATCAAGGTTTGCGTTTTGTACTTTTTTTGACAGTCGGGGGGAATCTTTTCAAACTGGCAATGGTGGAATCCACAGATGCAGAATTCATGGACGCAGAGGACCAACTGTATTTGCATGCAACTGAATCTAAAATAACTGTTTCCCACAGCCTAGAGTAGTACAGTCGGCCCTTCTTATACACGGATTTCTTAAACACAGATTCAAGCATCCACGGTTTGAAGATGTTCCAAAAAAGTATAAATTTCAAATATCAAACCTTGATTTTCCAATTTTTATAAAGGACTCTATTTTGCTATGTCATTATATTTAATGAGACTTGGGCATCTACGGATTTTGTTATCCACGGGGGATCTTGGAACCAAACCCCAGCATATAACAAGGGTCCACTGTAGATATTTCTGTACCACTCCAAACCTGAATGGTTTTTTCCCCCTATTTTCACTGATGCTACCACATTTTATGTATTGATGCATAACAGTATGCTACTATTTGTAAATAAATACAGTAACATCTATATTTTTTTCATTTATCTCCAGGGAAGTGCTTATAGCGCCCCAATGCTGGCAGTATGCTGTCCTCCTTAATAAATTCAGCATTTCCTCTAAAGTGGAGGATAATTTGCATTTGAAAGGCTATCACCTGCTTTTCCCAGAAATTTCATCATTCAAATGTTACATCTGTAGTACTCCTGGTAGATTCCCTGCTCAAAAACACAGAGCTGGTAGACTGAAGGAATACTACCTGCTGAATGCAGCATCACTGCTAGCAGTGCTGGCCCTGGAAGTGGAAAATGGAGAAAACATTTTAGATATGTGTGCTGCTCCAGGGGGTAAATCAATAGCAACACTTCAGTGTGCTTGGCCAGGTAAGCCACTGCTCTCTGAAACCAATTAGAACATACACAAATTGGCTGTTAGATTGCTAAATAACCCATTAAGTGAGTAATTCAGAAGCATTCATTAAGAAAACTCTCATGGCATTCCTTTTCCCTATTGCAGTCAAAAGCCAGCACATCAGGAACTAATTTCTATCTCAAACACAATCTGCCTATTATGCCGTTGCCACCTAGCACCAATTTTCTTGTGCATTTGTTGAAGGCACATGAAAAAAAATATTCTGTAGTCCTCTGGTATTTTCACATCATCTCTGTGATACTCCAATTTTGCAAGGTCAGCTCTAGAGAGAAAGTGCTCATGAAGTGCAGAGACATGAAATAAAAAGACTATATTCTAAGATTCTGTAGAGATAAGATTATTGTCAGTGGGCACAGCTATGTTTCATCAAACTGCTAAAGGGTCTGATACAAAATGCACTTCGCCCCCCCCCCCAACTGCACCAAGTGAAGTCGGGGCACATGTGAACTTCATGCAACTAAACCGGTTCCACACTGGTTTATTTCTATAGTGTGAATGGGGCCTTGGTAGGCATTTGGCTGGAAATGGTAGATTAACTGTTCCCCTGCTTCCGGCTTTCCCCTGAAAGTCTCTTCGCAATGCTCCTTTCAACCTGGCCAAGTATTCCAAACCATCGGAAACTGTCCCTGAAATAGCATCTCCACCATACTCAGCCCACCACCTGACTGTATTGGCTATCCACATTTATCACATTTATCTCAGAAATACGTTTTTTTAATATGACACAGATAAAAGCAGCACATGAGTGCAGTTCCATGACAAACAACTAGCAGAATATGGTGTAACCCTTGTTTGTCCTCTTGACTCTTTTTTATGAATTCCATCCATTCCTGAGGGTGCTTTGCAACACAGAAGATCTATCAGTTTCATTACAAGTGGTTGTGATGTAATTTATTTTGCTTGTCAGCTGCCATTCTCACATTGTACTTTTCTGTCATGGTATATATCTGTGGCTGCATCCACACTGGTAGAAATAATGCAGTTTGACACCAAGTTAACTGCCATGGCTCAGTGCTATGGAATTGTGGAAACTGTAGTTTGTTGTGGCACCAGAGAAGGCTAAATGTCTCACAAAACTACAATGCCCAGAATTCCATATCATTGAACCAGTTAAAGTGGTGTCAAACTGGATTATTTCTGCAGTGCAAATGCAGATTAAATATTTGAAAAATAAAATGCTCCTCTGTCTTTTTGAATCAAATTCACTCACTTTATTTGTCAAGAAACCGTCTGGCCTGAGCAAATATCAATTAGCTTTTCATCGTACCACTGTATTATATATCATATCTGTACATGATAAGGGGTTGATTAATGGCCCTGATTCTTGACATAACATTGCCTCTTCCAGTAGATTCTGGTTATTGTTCTGAATATAGAATTTCAAGTTTGGTTTGCATAATAGTGCTAACTTATTTTTAATAGATTTATTTATCTAATGTCATTCTTGTTCAGGTCTTCTGCTCTCCAATGAATATGATAATTTGAGATCACATTGGCTGAAGCAGACATTGGAATCATTCATTCCAGAATCTGTGATGAACATAGTTATTCTTTCTCAGCGGGATGGAAGACAGATTGGAAATCTCCAACCTGAAAGTTTTGACAAGGTATGTCTATAATTGCTGATAACTTCATGGGTCTCAGCACAACCGTCTCAGTGATAGTTCTTAATTTTCCTTGTAAAAACTGCAACAAAAAAAGAGTATGCCAACTTTTATCCTTCATATAGTTGTGTTCAGTTTCTTCTCCATATTTTGATATGATATCAAATATCAGATCATATAGGTTCTTTGCAGGTCATCTGGTTCGAACCTCTGTTCAGTGCAGGATATAATGAGAATATCTCTGTCCAATGGCCATCCAGCCTCTGCTCAAATACCTCCAGCAACAGAGAGCCAACCCCTTTCCTGAGGCAATCTGTTCCACTGTTCAGAGATTTTTGGCACTAGGAAGTTTTTCTTACAGATTTGTTGCATAGTTATAATTTCCACCCACCTCAGGAGCAGCAGAAAACACATCTCATCCATTTTCTATGTGACAGTGCTTTCAGTGTCATAGGTCTAGGATTTCCAGAGCCCTTATCATCTTGTTTGTCTGTTTCTGGACATAATTGTATGAACATCCTTAAAACATGGCACTTGGAATTTGCCAATTGTAGGCTGGAGAGTGTAAAAAATAATGAAGCTACTTCTCTGGACACCATCCTTCTGTTAATGCAGACTAAGCCTGCATTAATTGATTAGTTAACTACATAAATCCTCTTGTGTGCATCAGGTGAACTTGTGCCACAAAATCATTTAGTTTTGTTAATAAGCAGTTTTATACATTTTTAACCACTTGTTTCCTGGGAAAAAGTATCACAGGAAATTGCTTTCAAACAGCCTTCCCATGCACCATAAAGTCTGAAGTCCAGCAGGAGATTTAGTATTACATTTGAACTGACATATTGGCATCACTTCTTAATGCTTAATTATGAGAAGTATTAAAGAGAAATTCAAAGAAATCATTTGCAGGGCATTCATTTAGGAAACTAACTGGTGAATCAAAGTTAAAAACTAATTTCTAGTTGTTATTATTTGCCATCAAATTGGCTTCTACCTACTGTGATCCCTTGAACTCCAAGAGGTTATCAGAAGCCGAGCTCAGACCTTGCCAACTCAAGGCTGTGGCTTCGTTGATTGAATTGATCCACTTGTAATATGCTTTTCCTTTTTTCCTACTGCTTTCCACTTTATCTCTCCTCAAACCCCCCTTCTCACAGTGAGTCATGTTATTCCATGATGTATCCAGAATAAGAGATCCTCAATTTAGTTATTTTTGCTTACAGTGGGAGTTCAGGCCTAATTTGCTCACAGTCCCATTTATTTGTCTTTTTGGCAGTACATAGTACCTGTCAAACTCTCTTCCAGCACCATTTTCGACACAAGTTAATTTTCCTCCTGACAGCCTTCTTCACTATCCTGCTTTCACAACCATGTTCTTTATATATTAAACAGATAGAGTGATAAGATGCAGCCTTTTCTAGCCAACTGTCTTGCCAGTTGGAAACCATTCTGCTTTTCTATATTCAGCCATGGCTTCTTGTCCAGAGTGTGATGTATGCAACAAGACAATTAGTTCTTGTGACATACCCATTTCATATAGAATGAATCATAATTTCTCATGTTCTACACAATAAAAGGCCTTTCTGTAATCTATAAAACACAGCCTTTATTTCAAATGTGGTCTGTAAAATCCTTTGGAAATTACAGAAATGCAGAATAATTTGTTAAATTGACAAATGAAGTGAGAATTTGAAATGGTAGGATATGTAAAAACTAAATGGCCATGGTTCATTAGTTTTTCAAGTAGCATCATAGATAGTTTACTAGTCCATTAAGCTTAGTATTTTCTACACCAACTTGCCATGGTTTTGCAGGATTTCAGATATTCCACAGCTCTGACAAGAGATATCAGAAATTGATCTTGAGATGTTCTGTATGCAAAAGATATGTTCTCTGTGTTGCAGCCATTAGCCATTACAGATTAATGCATATCAAGAGAAATTTCTGAGTTGTTTTGCACTGCTGTAAATATTTGTTAAGGAAGATATATTTTGCATATGAATAAAATATACAAAGTGCATGACATCCAATAAAATGTCTAATTCTTAGATAAACATAATGTTTATGTGTGACAGTGGTAGGTAATCTGGTGTCCTCTACGTGTTCTGGACCACAGCTCCTCTAAGCCCCAGACAGCATGGCAAAATGGTTAGTGAACATGGGATCTGTGGCCTAAAAGACACTGATCTGCCCCATTCATTTTGTCAGTAAGTTAATTGTGTTATGAATGAATGAATTTTCTTGACTATATGAAAGAAGTTTCCATATTTTATTTTATTTTTCTTATTGGTCATTTAGGTACTGGTGGATGCTCCCTGCTCAAATGATAGAAGTTGGTTATTCTCTTCTGATATCCAGCAGGCTACCCTGCGATTAGCACAAAGGAAGCTATTATCTGCTGTACAGATACAGCTGCTAAGGTAAGAAGTATGAACAAAAACTGATATTCAGTAATGCACAACCCTGGGCTGAAGGACATGCTAAATTGTATTTCTCAAGCTCTGCATCAATCTGACCCATATATTCTTCTCTCCATATGCAGTCACAGTAAGTCAGCCATCATTTAAAAAGGCAAAGAGTTATATTGACTTCTTCTAATAACTACCATGGTGTACAGAAAGGGCCATTCTGCTCTTCATGCTGAGCAATAGGCTTGTAACTAGGACATTCTTGAGGAGGGGGACAGTGGAAGGGAGGGGAGAAACAGGAAACCAGGAGAGTTTTCCACTTATCTTTTAAAGTAGAACAAAATTCTTGAAGCCTGAGTAAAACACACCTTTCTAATTTTTTAAAAATTGTGTCATTGCAAGGTTTAACTGTTAACATAAAGAACATATTTAAATAGACGGAAATAGAAAATACAGTGCTTGGAAAACACCAATGCAGCTATAGTGGCTGAAGGATTCTGGATGGTATAATCCACAAAAAAATGAACCCTGATCAAATGTCATCTCATTATCTAAGAAAAATTAATAAAAGTCTCTAGAGAAGATGATACTGCTATAGGACAAGGGTAGGCCTAATTTTAAAAGACCTACACAATTGATCAATCGGTGCCTCTCTGGGAGCAATGTGTCCCATCCATCCCCAAGAGTTTGCTTACTGGCACAAAGTGAAAGAAAAAACTTATGTAGCTAAGAGAGAAAAGGTGGCTTTTTCCAGCTCTTTCCTTATCCACTAGTTTCAGGTCCATCTGGGGTCCCTGAATGTTTTTATTCCTGAGGGAATGCAGCTGTTTTATGAAGGGTGTGGGGCAAGGTAAGTGGTAATTGTTGTGTTCTCATTGTAACCACAGAGACACTGTCTGTCCCTGCCATTCATTACAAAGGCTACTAGGACTAGGAGGGAGTTGGAGCAAGACAGGTGGAAATGGTCAAGCCCAGTTGACAAAAGGCAGTCTCTTTGTGCCACATATCTCCTGTGCTATAGACCTGTGGTTCTCAACCTTTAATCCTCCAGAAATTTGCATTTCAATTCCCAGACTTCCCAGCCAGCAGTCAGTGGTCAGTGATTGTGGGAGCTGAAGTCCAAAACATCTGGAAAATCACAGCCAGAGAACAACAGGATCATGTTTATCATAAATAATTAGCTTACACTTTGTAAACTGCTTAGAGAGTGCTTAAGTGCACTGATAAGCAGTATAGAAATGTACTTGCTATTGCTATAAACATGGCATATTCGTGGATGTTCCAATGGGAACATACATTATGTATAACTTCTTGTATAACATACCCAACATCTTGCATAATTTTCTCTGATGTTTTTGTCAGAGTTTCTCACCACATCATAAAGCTTATAATGAGGTTTTTATATGGTTCCTTGTCAGATGTCGCTGGGCTTTCATTGGAGCAACCTGCATTATAAATGGAAATCAGTTTCAAACTGTTTTAATTTCCAGAAAGTGTTCTGGGAAATTTAGGTGCAGTACACACAATGCTAAAGCGCCATGCTTGCGCCGTTCTAGGGTTACGGGACCGCGCAGCAACTGCACGGTCCCTAACCCTAGCACATACTGACGGCGCAATAATGGCAGCACTCCGTGTACACGGGCATTGTTATTATGATGTAATGGATGCATAGCATCCATACGCTGTGCCTCACCAGTTATGTCGTGAGTGCGCCATTGGCGCACTCATGACATAACTGGCATGGGGGGAAGAACCCGCTCTTTGCGGATTCTTTTTCCTCCGCAGGGAAGCCATGTGGTTTGGTGGCTGCAGCTTCCCTGTGGAGGAAAAACAGGCGCCAGTAGACCGCCGTTTTCGGCAGTCTGTACTGCACCATAGGCTTGTAAGGGGACTAAAAATCTTCACTGGTGAGGAGTGAGAAACCCCGGTAGGTCTGAGTAGAATTCCTGGGGATTGTCACACAAAGTGGGGTGCAGAATACAACAGTTAAACAAATTTATGGGCACACAAAAGTCTAAATGCAGTGGGAACTGCACAAGGTATCTGCCTGAGTTGAAGGGCAAGATGTTGTTGCCACTACTTAGCTCCCATTCTATTCCATGAAAAGGATTAGCAATGGAATTTTACTTCAAAAATGGTGATAGGACAAAGTCCTCCGTTGAACCTGAGCCACACCAGTTTAGAGGGTGCAGGACAGGCTGAGTGGTACAGTGGGCATACCCAGCTGCAGATACAAAAATCTGTGGATGCTCAAGTTCCATTACACACAGTGTAGTAAGTGTAGCAATAGCAAGTACATTTCTATATCGCTTATCAGTGCACTTAAGCACTCTCTAAGCAGTTTAGAGTGTGTAAGCTAATTGCCCCAATAAACTGGATACTCATTTAGCAAGCTATGGAAGGATGCCAGGCTGAGTCGACCCTGATGCCCTGGGATCTAACTCACAACCTTGTGGTTGTGAACAGCTGCAGTACAGGCATTTAACCACTATGTCACCAGGGCTCCCTAATATAAATGGTGTCCCTATGTAAAATGGCAAAATTAAGGTTTTCTTTTTGGATTTATTTATTTTTAAAATATTTTCAAGCCATGGATGGTTGAATCCATGAATGCAGAATCCATGGATATCAGAGGCTGATTATATAATGAGTTTTGTCCTCCAACATACAGGCATAACTAGTGGTTGCCATTTGTTAGTCTTCCAGATTTTGCTGCCTGAGGCACATGCTTCTCTCTTCTTAATGTCAGGACTGGCCCTGGTTTTTGTGTATCTCCCATTCATATCAGTAGGACATGGATTGGCAGACTTCCTAATGGCAGTATAGGCCTTGCCTTCATTACTGTATATACTCGTGTGATGACTAGGTCATCCTGTCATTTGGAAAGTTCTACTGACTATAAGTCGACCTCATGTATAAGTCAAGGGCAGATTTGAGTGCCAAAATTATGGATTTTGATATGACCCTTGGATAAGTCGAGGGTAAAAACTAGGGATATATAACAAAGGACCTAAAGGACGAAGCAAAGCAAAACAATGTCAAAGAACTTCCAAAATCTTTGTGCTCACTCTTAAGGTTGCATGGACGAGAGAGTAGAGGGGGTCAGTGCTTCCAGGACAGATTATACTCTTGCCTTTCACCAGGGGATGGTTCCTTCTTTTAAATAAGAGTTAAGATAAAGTACTTACATTGACCCATGGGTAAGTCAACTTAGGTTTTTGGGTCAGTTTTTTGACCTAAATTTCTAGACTTATACATGCGTATACAGTACTTCATTTAGCATACTGCTGGACAAATGGATGCAATTAAAGGAATTGTCTGAATAACTTACCTAACTTTCATCTCTGTCCTAAGGAAAACTCGTATCTTTGAATTACGTCTCCCTGGTTTACTGTTGCTTAAATTGCAGCTGTTGTTTTATGTACAAGGACAAGTACAAATGAAAATTTAAATGAACAGCCACATAATACAATAGAATATTGGGCGAGAGGAAATGGATAGATTAAGCAAGTTCCCCTCCCCCTTCCTTACTCATTTTTCCCTGCTATATGCTATTTTATGGTTATTGATCAAATACTAAAGCTTTTTAATAGAGTGCTGTCTTTCATCTGAGAAGTATACCGGCTGTCAGGATGAATTTAGAGAGAAATAAAACAGCTTGTTTTCCTAAAAGTAGTATTCTTTATGGAAAGCCCTCATAATGGCAGTGCAAGTGTAGGTTGGTCTGGGGTGGGGGGAGGTTTTTTTTTTTTTTGTAATGCATGACTTCCTCGGGAAAAGGTCTAAAAGAAGCTTGTGATTTATAACCGAAATATGAGTGTCTTATTGCAGTAATGCATCATGTCACCCATTTCCTTTCGAGAAATCAATCACATTTAAAACACTGACCTCCCTCAGTTTTCTCTCTTCAGTATTTGACATATGGAATCCAATTTCTGAACTCCAGACTCAAAGAAGCATATATCATTCGGTGAAATTTTTGCAAATTTGTATAAATCATTCTAGATTATACTCCTCAGATGGAACATGCTTGATGGCAAGAACCTTGTTGGTAGAGAAAAATCCAAACAACCCAAGATTCCCAAGTGCTAATTTAATCCAATTGGGCCTGTTATCTAGAAGAGAGAGTGAAGCTGTGTTTTTGCTGAAAACATTCCAAAATAGGTGAACAGTGCAGCAACAGCAGCTGCAAACAATAACTTTCCTGCCAGAGTTTTGAATATTAATTATCACTGAATATTAAAAAGGTCTACCTCCTCTTGTTCATAAACGAAGCAATAACACATGGATTAATCCATTGTTATATATCCCATTTTTGTTGTGCCCCTTGGCTGAAAGAAATAAAAGTCAGTTATTAATACTATAACAATAGTAGTAAAAGTATAATACTATAACATTTCATCTTTTGCCATGAACTTGCAGGATTTTGAAACACTGGTAATTTACAGCTTGTGTGTGTTTTGCTTACTATCTTTTCACCCATTTTAAAATATTATGGACTGGCTGAGATGTTGCAGCCAAACTGTGCTTTGGCTGCCAGGATCGAACTGCATATTACATTTCACACATAGCATTAAGCTAAACCTCTGCTTTCTGTTTACAGATAATGTGCAGAGCCCAAATCTAGCAGGTGATTGCTAAGTAGTTAACAAGATCTCTCTTCTCATTGAACATTCCAGTGATTCAGATGAAATGCATTTGGCTAACTGTGCTGGTAACAAACCAAATCTTATCTTCAAACCAGAAATGGAAGCCACTGTAGCGTTCAAGCTTTCAAGAGACAGGGTTAACCTGAATGCATTAATAGAGGACAGCAGGCCAGTTTCTCCCTTTTTGTTGTTCCCCACATTTGGAGAATCGAAGTCTGAAGAGAATAGTATCTTCTGTGCATGCAGCAGCTCCATGCATTTGGAACCCCTACTTTTCAGAATCAGCAAGATTGCACATGGTGAAGTTTACACTTCCCTCACTTCCAGCCATTTCCCTTCCTAATTTTAAATATGGAGGGGGAAACCCACTTAATTTCTGAATTTCATGGAGGACTTTTTACTTATGGGGAGGTTTTTCTTTTCCAAGTGGAGAGCAACAAAGGAGTCTTCCCCATACATTCAAGTTAATCATAGAATCATAGAGTTGGAAGAGACCACTAGGGCCATCCAGTCCAACCCCCTGCCATGCAGGAAATCCAAATCAAAGCATCCAAGACAGATGGCCATCCAGCCTCTGTTTAAAGACCTCCAAGGAAGGAGACTCTATCACCCTCCGAGGGAGTGCATTCCACTGTCGAACAGCCCTTACTGTCAGAAAGTTCCTCCTAATGTTGAGGTGGAATCTCTTTTCCTGTAGCTTGCATCCATTGTTCCGGGTTCTGTTCTCTGGAGCAGAAGAAAACAAGCTTGTTCCCTCCTCAATATGACATCCCTTCAAATATTTAAATTGTGCTATCATATCACCTCTTAACCTTCTTTTCTCCAGGCTAAACATCCCCAGCTCCCTAAGTCGTTCCTCATAGGGCATGGTTTCCAGACCCTTCACCATTTTTGTCGCCCTCCTTTGGACATGCTCCAGTTTCTCAATGTCCTTTCTGAATTGTGGCGCCCAGAACTGGACACAATATTCTAGGTGGGGCCTGACCAAAGCAGAATACAGTGGCACTATTACTTCTCTTGATCTAGACACTATACTTTTATTGATGCAGCCTAAAATTGCATTGGCCTTTTTAGCTGCCGCATCGCACTGTTGACTCATGTTCAACTTCTGGTCTACTTGGACTCCTAGATCCCTTTCACATGTTGTCTCGTTCAGCCAGGTGTCCCCCATCCTATATTTGTGCATTTTATTTTTCCGCCCTAAGTGCAATACCTTACATTTCTCCGTGTTGAATTTCATTTTGTTAGCTGTGGTCCAGCTTTCTAGTCTATTCAGGTCATTTTGAATGTTGGTCCTGTCCTCTGAGGTATTAGCTATTCCTCCTAATTTGGTGTCATCTGCAAATTTGATAAGTATGCTCTCAATTCTGTCATCCAGGTCATTGATAAAGATGTTGAATAGCACTGGGCCCAGGACAGAGCCCTGTGGGACCCCACTGGTCACTTCTCTCCAGGATGAAAAGGAGCCATTGTTGAGCACCCTTTGGGTTCGGCCGGTCAACCAGTTACAAATCCATGTAACAGTTATCTTGTCTAGCCCACATTTTACAAGCTTGTTTGCAAGAATGTCATGGGAAACCTTGTCAAAGGCCTTAGTGAAATCAAGATATACTATATCCACAGCATTCCCTTCATCTAACAAGCTGGTAATTTTATCAAAGAAAGAGATTAGATTTGTCTGGCATGACCTGTTTCTCTGAAACCCATGTTGAGTTTTTGTGATTATGGAATTGCCCTCTAGATGTTCACAGACTCTTTGTTTAATTATCTGCTCTAGAATCTTTCCTGGGATTGATGTCAGACTAATCCTCCTTCTTCAACACCAGAATAACACTAGTATGAATTGAAGTTTCATTTTTAGGTTGGATATAGACTTGTAGCCATAGTTAGTAAGCCATAGTTTTGCCCAATTCATCAGGGTCAGCCCTGGTTGTTATTTGGATTTGAGACCACCAACAAATACCAGTTGCTATACGCTACATATTGGAGGAAAGCTTGGGAAAACCACCGCTCAGTATTCCTTGCTTAGGAAAACTATGGAATTCATGGGGTTGCTATAACTTGACAGGCAACTTGAGAGTAACTGTGCTCCATGAACAAGATTTGGAAGATGCACGTTCACCAAGCCAGAAAACTCACTGTCAGGCCGTCTTACCTCACAGGGCTATTACGCTTATAAAGTACAGGGGAGAAGAGCCATGTACACCCCCTTGAGATGGACAGTTGAGATATAAAGTTAATAAATATTAATACCTTAACATTTTTTTCCTTGAGCTTCCAGCCTAGTCATGACACTGCAGCATCGAAGAAAGTGTTTCTGTTCTTGGGACAGTGTATTTTTGTGTGTTGCTGTGTCTCACATTCCTTCCACTGCAGCTCTGAAACCCTGCAAAGATAGAAGAAGGAATATCTTTTCCATCATCCTTTCTCTCTCTGGCTGTCTCCTGCCTGTGATCCTTTTCTTTTCTTTTTCTCTTTCTTTCTTTCTTTCTTTCTTTTTTTGGTCTCTGGTTTGAGAATTCTGTTAAAGAATGAGGCTGTTATTTACATTTAATGGAACAAAAAACAGTTCCCCCAACACTATAATTATCAGAGGACTATAATTAGAAATATAAAATGTGAAATTAATAAACATTAAAATATCACACTAGAAGAAATATGTTGGGTAATAAAACAAACAAAAGTACAAATGGCTATGCAGAGGGAGACAGTTCAGAAAGTGTTTTCCGAAGATGATGATGATTTTTTATTTGCCTCACCTCAAGACTTGGAAATGATTCCTTTGTTCATTGTATTTATTTTGAACCATGCTTTTCTCCCAGTTCAGGACCAAAAGTGGCTTACAATAATTTGAAACAAAATTTAGCTAAAAGCAATTAATTCTCTTTTCAAAGAGCTTGGTTAAAAAAAAAAATCTTGAAAATAACAAGATAAAAGCACAGCACACCACTTTCAAAATGCTCTTCTGCCAGAAATACTGTTTGGTGTTCACTAGTTTTTATACATCAGGACACACATGCCCAGTATAATAAGAGGAGTGATGCATATTTAACTTTCTCATACTGCTCTTGAGTTTCCCCTGTGCCACCACATTGCTTTGCTTCACAGGCATATAGTAAATTGTGTGCTGTGGATACAGGAGGGATTTTCTGGCCTTTTCAGATTGATTGTTGTGTAGCTACAACCAACAAATATAAGTGGAGTAGCTATGACGTGCTAGGCCAGGTTGATCTTTAAAAGGAAAACAAAATCTACGATCACTTTCAAAAGAAGAAATGCAGGGATGAAAGTAAATGTAATTTCAGTTGCTTGAGTGGCTCAGAAGGGATTGCTTTCCCGCTGATCAGAACCAGCTTGGAATTCAGTTAAAAAGAGCTTCTAATGGCAAACACGAGATGGCAGCGTTGAAGTGCAGCGTGGTGTTCTTGTAATTTATCCCAAAATCTTTTTTCTTAATATGAAGAATGGATAAGTTAGTGATATAATTAATGCCAGCTTTCCTAACAGGACAAAAATATGTAATTAGTCACTGAATAAAAGCTTCAAAGAAGTGGAGTTTGTAAATTCAATTGCTTTGCTTATATTATTTCTCTTTCTCTATGTACGTACACCTTTAACTGTTTACCAAAAGGTTCCAAGAAGCCCTAGAAGGTTTTATGGTTGGGATTGATGGCGATTCTGTTGATGCCCTGGTTGATACCTGTCTATAGCCCTTACCAGGGCTATAGACAACATCATTCCCAAGTGTCCTTTCAGGCCTGCTTCAAATAAAAAAACTTGGTATATGGAAGATTTTCGACAAATGAAGCAGGCTGCGCAACGACTAGAGCACTATTGGCGGAAACATCAGCCGTCTATCCCACAAGACACTCCATAAGAACCTATTGGATTCTTACCGAGTGGCAATAAGTACATCAAACAATTCTTTGTATGCTGCACATATTGCCTCTGCAGAGTCTCATCCAGCAGAGCTGTTCAGGGTGGTTAAAGAGCTAACCCAACTGTCTCCCACCCTGAACTTCTTACTAGAACCAACTAAGGCCTGCTGTGATGCTTTCAATGACTTCTTTGCAGATAAAATCTCTCGGACGGGCTGATCTTGATGTCGATATTATAACAGGAAAAATAAGAGAAGTATTCAGCAACTCCGTGGACTCTGTTAAACTGGATCATTTTGAGTTTATAAATACTAATTATGTGGAAAGCTCCTTGGAAGTGTAAGGAAGACAACGTGCCCCCTTGATCCTTGCCCATCTTGGCTGACCGTCCAGGGTGGGGATGTTGTGACTACTTTATTACAATCAATAATCAACACTTCCTTCAGGGAGGGTAAATTTCCATTTAAGTTAAAATTAGCAGTGGTTAAACCACTCTTAAAAAAATCCTCCCTGGATCCCCTGGTGAGAAACAACTATAGACTAGTCTCCCTATTACCATTCTTGGGCAAAGTGACCGAGAGGGCAGTTGCCTTCCAACTCCAGGCTTTTTCAGCTCTTTGGCTCTTACAACAACCTTATAGGACCAGATGATGATGATATTACTATTTGGTTTAGATAAAGTTAGTCATGCATACATTTAATTCAAATCAGTGGACCAACCTAGTCTTTCTAGTGATTTCAGTGGTATACAGGCACTAGCAGTGCAAACCTATGTGTTTTGGGGAAGTTGAAGGCTTTCACAGCCAGCATCCATATTTTTTGTGGGGTTTTTGGGCTATGGCCATATCCTGGAAGAATTTATTCCTGACATTTTGCCTGCATCTGTGGCTGGCATCTTCATCGCCTGAAAAATCCACAAAAAAAATAAATAAATGTGTTTTTGCTCAGAGCTGTCCCACTGAATTCAATGGGTTATACTCCTAGGTTAGTATGTATGTGTTTACAACCTAAATTCCTCTAACATAGTACAGAAATCTTCTCTGTCTCCTTTCATTTTTATGTCCTTTTTACTCCTTCTCTCCTGTAATCATCCTGATGCCACCGACACAAATTAGTCATAGTATACCTTACCATCAGATTTGTAGGACTCCTACTTTGTGTTTGTTGATAGATTATTTCTATGAAATGTTGGTTCAGTAGAGATCTTCAACAGAGTGGTCCCTCTTTTAGTTGCAGTACAACATATTTCATTGGTGGCTAAACACTGTGGTTAATTCCCCCACAAAGAGTGAACAATTTTACATTGTCCAGTTCATTCAAGAACTGATTGTAAACAGCAGTCACTTGCATGTTATTCTTACAGCATTCTTACCAATTCAGCATCCATGGATCCCCATATTTTTTATCAAGTTGGTAACATCATAAAATGGCAAAAAGTGACTTTCAATTGAAAAGTGGTGGTAGGTATAAGTTTTTAAAAGATATGCATCATAGCTGCAGCTTTATCTCTGACACTACATGCAGATATGGGTGGTCTCCCCCCCCCCCTCCAGCATATGTGTGAAAGCATCTGATCTTCACAGAATCTGGGCAAAGTCAGCATTACAGTCACAGCAGAACACTATTAATAAGAATTGCAGAGTTCTGGTCTAATGGAGGACTTAATAAAACTAAAATATATTTATATTTTAGGAAAGTAAGTGGATTTTGTTCAACTAAGACATTTCAGAATGTATTCATGCAATTCAAAAAACTTTGAATTCATTGGGTTGGGGGGGGGGTTGAGCAAATGCTCGGCATGACAAATCGCATAAGATAATTTTGTATTGTATCTTGTTGCAAGACTTTCTAATACAAAATCTAGCTCAATATATTTGTTCCTTTTGATTGCTTTACAGGTCTGCAATTAAAGCCTTGCGTCCTGGAGGGTATCTGGTTTATTCCACATGCACTCTGTCAAAGGCCGAAAACAGTGATGTCATTTCTTACATCCTTAACTCTTGTAGCAATGTTCAACCAGTGGATATGGGCCCCTTGGCCAGTTCAGCATCCCAGGAATTCACTTTTGCTTCAGGTGTCCAGCCTCATGAACTTTTAGTACTTCCAGAAAGGGGGAAAGCATGGGGACCAATGTATATATCTAAATTAAAGAAAATATGATGCACATGACTCCTGTGATGTTATTAAATCAAAATGACACATTGTTGGCAGGACTGCAATTTATTGAATTTAAAGAATGAACATGCAGTTTCAAAATCCAATAATCTCTGTTTAGTTGCTGACATTTTGACTTGTCCATTAACTCACTGACACAGTAGTACATTTTGGAGTGCAGTTGCTCAATATGACTGCCATTATTGTACATGTTACTTTTGGAAGATTATTTTGGAACAATTTTTATCTTTTTATCTGAGTTTTAAAGTTACTTTTCTTTTTTTAAAAAAAGTAACATGTTATGAATGTGTTAGCTTCCAAAACCAACATCACCATTGCTCATTAGAAAGCAATAAAACAGAAGGCAGAACAACTTGACATATCAGGATAGTACTACTGTTATAAAAAAAAATCCAACCTACATTGGTTTTTTTCTAATTTTTTTTTCTAGATTATTTGTATATGGAGGAGCTTCTATAGCCAAAACCCTAAATATGGCAGGTGAAAAGGAATGAGAAAGTAGTTTATTGTTGCTGCTGCATGCTTTCAAGTTATTTCTGACTTATGGGTACCATAAGGTGACCCTATTTGGGGGTTTTCTTGGCAAGATTTGTCCAGAGCAGCTTTGCCTTCTTCTGAAGCTGAGAGAATCATTATGGTATGTGGAACCAATGTGAGTGAAATTATGCATACCACCTCTAGGATTTGGTATACAACTCTTATAAAGTTGTCTCTTGCGAGTTCAGTCTAGGAGGATCTATGCTTTGCAGTAGTCCACAGAGACACAATGAGGTTGGACTGGGAAAGGCCATAACCATATCGGTTATACCAGTGAAAGGCTCAATCATGCATTGCTCCAGACTCATGCATCAGGGCACCCAGCTGTTGGGCATTGATTCTAAGCCTGGTTGCTGAAACTACATGGAGTGGTAGACATGGGATTCTGCCTGGGTGAAAGCCCTGGATGGGTCCCCTGCCACCTGGGAATGAGGCTAGGCCAACCATCCTCATGTTTGGTTTGAATCATATTACCCACATTCTTAAGGTCCCATAGGGGAAGCCCCAACTCACTGATAGGCCTAGAAACTCCATCTTCCCCAAAACTGGATCTTATCTCATGCAAAACTCAGCAAGATTGTGTGACTATCTTGCATGATTGGACAGAGCAATAAACAAAACCATGCCCCATACCACTAAATGAGGATGGCTTTATGTCCACCCAATGGACTTGAGTGAAAAATCTAAGGAGGATTTGTAAAAGCCCACCCTGGCAAATCGGCCCAGCTTTCTGTTGGCTTCGATTTTGTGACATCTAGGAAGCCAGAAAAATTGTCCAGGCTTCTGAGATGATGACGATGTCTGGAGACAACAAGATGCCTTGCAATGCTTGCTCCTCCACTCAACAACTGAAACACTACTCTCCTGGTGAGTCTGAGGGCATTCTTTTCTGTGGCAGAATCATGTCTGGGAAATGAAAGGGAACTGAATTCTGATTATTACAGCTGCTCAAGATACTTTCCCTGGCCCATCATCTTTTTGCCTCATTATTTCAAAGCTTTGACATTAGAAGGAAAAGGGCCACAAAAGTCATTAAAATCTTGCTCCCAGTTCCCATACTACCACTAATGTGATTTTAAAAATTGGATTGTGTAGAAAGGCTCTTAAAACAGTTGATTGCCAGACAGAAGCTGCATTTGATCTGAAAGTTGCAAAACAAACACCAACTTCAAACTGAGATGACAAATAGCTTTAGTCTCAATTGTGTTAAAGGATTCTTGCTACAGAAATGCAACTACTGTACAAATATTGAAATAAACTGAGCAAATTGTCTTTTCCAAAATGATGTTAACATACAAGATGGAAAAATCAAGAAATTACACAGTCAAGCAGATAACCATTTACTTGTTCCTTTGAACCAGCCTGTAGGTAACCTTTAAGTAAATTAAGAGGGCATATCTTTGTGCCGGCCTGTGGGCAGAGTCACAGTGTAGCATCTACACACTCGACGCGACTCCACCCCCATCGTGCCATGATGCTGCATGCCCGTTTATACAATGCGCGTCATCGTGGCACGACTCACACACAGTGCCCAAATAGCGCGGCATGGAAGGGACATCATCATGCCGCCCCATCACAGCTATGACGCCCCTTCCAGGGAGCAGAAAAGAAGCTCCTTTTCAGGGCTTTTTCTTTGCTCCCTGCGGAAGCTGCAGCATGCGGTTGATATGGCCTTGATCCGTGGCAAAAAGGGGTGACGTCCTGCCGCCCGTCCATACAGCCCCTAAAAGTGTTAAACAATGTAAACATATCAAAAAATACATGCTTCCGAAATACATCCTACAACTTAATTAAAAATATACTGTACTAAAATAGAATTAATGATTCAAATAACTTCCAAGACATTCTTCAATAGTCTTGACAGTATTGACAGTACTTGGAGGTATAATCCCTTATGTAGAATTATTTTGGTTCCAGTCAACATAAAATCACTGGCAATTTTCTTTAAATGAAATAATGGCATTAACCTTTCCATGCACAGTTGTAGCCAAACTCAAGTAGTGTGAGATGGCAATGTTGCTTGATTTGTGTGTTGTACCTTGCTTTTAGAGACCCTTTTTGATTCAAGCTCAGGTTCCAAAAAACTGCCTATTGTCACTGTGTGCCTTTAAGTCATTTGAGACTCTTGCCCAATGTCACCTAGTGGATTTCCATGACTGAGCAGGGATTTGAAGCCTGTTTTCCAGAGCCATGGGTCCAGTGCTCAAACCACTACTCCACACTGGCACTTAAGAAGAAGAAAGAGAAAGTGGAGGATCTCTCAATGTCCTGTTAAAAAGAAGTTATGAAAACATCATTTTGTACACCTTTGCTGTAACCCAACATGGCATATTACTTGAAACCTCCTACATTAAATTCACACTTTCATTTAGCACTAATCTAAATCGATTTTGGGGCTGTGCACACAGGCTAAAAAGGCCGACCTGGAGGCGGGAGCGGGGCATGGCATGGCATCCATAGTCCACATGATGTGCGCCTCGCCTCCAGGGCGACATGATGCTGCATGCCACTCTACATGGCACGCAGCATCACCATGCTCCTCTGGCGCTGCATCCACTTGACGCAGAGCCAAAGGAGTGCCTTAAAGCTGCACTGCCACGGCTATCATGTCCTTCCTAGGGCGCAAAAAAGAGCCACTTTTTGCATCCTGGAAAGGCTAGATCAGGAGTGCGGCATGCAGTTGCTGTGGCCCCAATCCAGCACAGTTGGAGGCAGGTGCAGGCTGCCCCTTGGGAGTGGTCTGCACAGCCTCTTAGTGGGAATGACTGTTGCTATGTGCTTTCAAGTCATTTTTGACATGGCTATCTTAAGGCAAACCTATAATGGGGTTTTCTTGGCAAGAATTGTTCCAAGGAAGTTTGCCATTACCTTCCCCTAAGGCTGAGAGAATGTTACTTGTCCAATGTTACCCAGTGGGTTTCATGGCTAAACAGGGAATCACACCCTAGTCTCCAGAGTCTTATTCCAAAACTCAAACCACTGGCTCACTATAATGGGAATGACTCCTAAGTAAGAATGCAGAGAACTATAGCCTCTGCTGTTTCAGACTGGGAAACCTTCTCTCCTGAGTGTCAATGGATTTGGATTTGCTCTTGTGTCACAACAAGCTACACATCCCAGAATTCCATAGCATTGTGCCATGGCAGTCAAAGTGGTGTCAAACCAGATTATTTCTGCAGGGCAAATATAGCCACAGCCATCTAAAACAGAGCTTTCCCCCAGCACCATCATTACAGATTAGTTCTCAGAATGGACTTGTTAGAGAAAAAGGATCTTTGGGATGGTTGATGTCTCTTGTTACCGATGGTTCTGGACTGGTACCAACTGGAACAGATGCAGTCTTCTCAGCTACTCAGGAACAAAGTAACTTCCACACAGATTTTCCACTCAAATGAGGGTTTATTGACTTTGTTGCTATTTACACTTTACAGCAGGCTACTATACATCTATTCTCTTTCAGAGTCCATGCTAGAAGCTTGAATATGACATCAGTCTTTGTTCTCACACAAGATCAACTTTCCCACCAAGTGGACACACCTCTTTCTCATGAAGTCACCACACTACACAAGAGCATAACAATAATACATTTGTTTATATTATGTCTCAGCACATGTCCTTGAAGACGTTCTTCCAGGCCTAGTCTTTCTGGCCTGCAACAGGAACCATTTTAAACTTTAGTTAACCATTGCCACATCTGAACATTTTCCATACAAATTAGAAATATATTTTAACAGGACTGTGATGGCAGCTTCATTCCAGGAATCAATTACAGACAGGCCTAATGATGCAGTACATATTCTCTTCCCCAGGGCAATCTATCCATGTTTATCAGAACTACAGTAAACCCCACTGAGTTCAATGGGACTTATTCCCAGGTAACTGTAGCTAGTATCATAGTCTCAGTTCCATAATGAAGCTCAGCTTTTCAAGCATTCTTCTGACATACTTTGGATTTCACTCCTTCAAGTTATTTTCAGCTTTAGACTTTATCCGTGTTTGATTTGACTCCTGAATAAAATATATTGCTGCTTTTCTGCTAAACTTTCTGCATGGTAAATAAAACTGATAGTGTTGCAACAAGTATATTGCAGTTTCATCCAACTGAATGTATAACTTGAGGTGATTCCAAAGTCTGGTATTACATGTAATATTTTGGGGATTACTGATGTTAGCTGTTTTCAGAACATCATCTGAATGTATTAGTAGGAGAATTTCATCACATTCTTTAGGTTTCAAGGGCAATTTTCTAATTTTCCAGGTTGCATGACTCTTAGGACAAATCAGATACAGAAGAAGATACCTTATTCAATGTCCCACTGTTGATCTTTTCTCCTGTCTATTGTCTATAACATACTATATCATATTTCCATCCAAGAACATTTCTCTTACAGAAAGTCCCCCACACTCTCTTTTTTATAGTCATATAGCAGTTTGGAAATGTGAAGTTAGTTGGGGAAGAAATTCTTACTTATGTATGCAGTTAATTCTTGCTTAAAAGGACTATCAGACCTGAAGATAAGATAATGAAGGCCCAGACCTTGAAACTAACTAATTAAATTGTTAAGTTATTAATCTGTTATATTTCTAACCTAGCATGGCTGAACTTTCTCCTGTGCTCCCAATTAGCCTTGCATAACAGGAGAGCCATGGGATTCATTCCTTTCAATCTTAACTTTTCTCCTGTGCCAATGGCCCTTCTGTTTTACTAAATCTAACAGACAGAAAAGCTTACACCCCAACAAATGCCAAATAAAATTCCAATCACCAAGTTCAATAAAGCATATTTTTAAAGTTCACTGTTAATCTAGTAAGGAATTTAGTGAGTTAGGAGAAATTGCTAGAAAAGAATAGGTACTTAATAATGTAACAAGTTAGTTAACCAGCTATGTCCAAGTTATTTAGCTGCTATTATTATTATTGTTGTTGTTGTTGTTATCATTATCATTATTATTATATTAACTTATTTCAAATGCATCTGAGGTAGTAGACCTAAGCCTACAAAAGCTCATGTTACAATCTTCTTTCTTTCAGTTGTGACAAAACCTCTCTATATGCAGGTTCTACAGACTAAGACAGCTATATCTTTGAATTCTAACTTATTCCAAGTTAACTAGTTATTTCCAAATTATTTTCAAGCATTCAAAGAAGGTAAAACAAGGCAAAATACTGCCCATCCCCAGTGTATGCTGTGTACAAATTATGGGGCGAAGTAGACAAGGCAGTAGGAGCGGCCAGAGTCAGCTCCTGCCCTGATCACTATGGGACCACAATGGGACTGTGGCAACCAGATGCTGCAGTCCTGAATGGGCCATGAAAAGGAGCAGTAAGAAACCACTTCTTTTTCAGCTGTGTTTGGGCCGTGTTAGGCAGCCCCGGTGTGGCCTCCAATGCACCTTTGCATGATCCAGGGGCATGCGTCATGTGCACGCCCTGCCTCCAGATTGGCCTGATGGTGGCCCTTTTGGGCCGTCTGTTTGAGGCCTATATCTCAAAATTATCCATACTGTTTGTATGCAGAGAAATTGAGGGGACAAATTTCTAGCATAGCTCTTCCTTGTTTCCTTTGATTGCATTTCATTTTTATTTTAATTCTTTTTGCACTGCAGGTAATAATGGCAGCAGTTGTGTTGGAAAACTGTAAAATGGAGGTTGTTGTCTAAAAATGTTAGCCAACCCTCAATAGTCTGGAGGGAAAAAATGCCATCTGAGAAATCCTGGTTTAGCCCAAATTAAAAAAGGCATCAATTTCTGAGGTGACATTTTTTTCTTAGAAAAGTTTATTCCCCCCCCCCCCCCAGTCTTAGAATTCTTAAAACCCACTTTATATTTCCCCCAAAAAAATCTTCATTTCTTTGGAATCAGCTCCTGCCCCAGGTTTTCCCAGGTATTCCATTCGGAGGGTTACTGTGGATGCTCTCTTGACTATAGAGATTATCACACAGAGGCTTACTGTCCTTAAAACATTCTTTTATGCAGAGAAATGGCAGCTCTTTAATGATGGGACACCTCCATGACAATTTCATCACGGGAGACAAGCACGACTAGCAATCACACCCTTGTGCTTTAGCCACATTTTAAGGACAGTAAATTCCCGTGTGATAATTTATGTCAACACTCTGGTACCACAACAGCTACAATTCCCAGAATTTCATAGCCTTGAGCCAGGACAGGTGAAGTGATGTCAAACTGGATTATTTCTGCATCACTTCTATTTGGTGCTATTGGTACCAACTTCGGTTGATACGCCAGCTACATCCCTACCTCGACCAAAAAGACCTTGAAGCTGTGGTACATGCTCTGGTAATCTCTCATCTTGATTTCTGTAATGCATTCTACATGGGGCTACCCTTGTATCATGTTTGGAAGCTGCAACTAGTGCAGAACATGGCAGCCAGATTGGTCACCGGATCCTTGAGGTTTGACCACATAACACCAATTTTGAAAGATCTTCACTGGCTCCCAATTTGCTTCCGGGTGCAATACAAGGTGTTGGTTATCACCTTTAAAGCCCTACATGGCCTGGACTCGAGTTACATACAGGAACCCATCTCCCTATATAATCCGCCCCGCACTCTTAGTACAATGGGGAAGAATTTGCTAGAGCTAACAACAACTAAATTTACATCAATTTCCCAAAGAGCATTCAGTGTAGCTTCCCCAAGATTGTGGAATGGTCTCCCAGAAGAGATCTGTCTTACCACCTCCCTGGAAACCTTCAAGAGGGCAGTTACAAATCATTCACAGGCATTTACCCATGAAAGATTTGTTGTTGGAGCATTCCTAGGATAAGTCCTCACTAATTGCAATGTCATGTGAAAATCTTAGCTGCGATCACACATCTGTCGCTGTAAAATGCCTGTTAAAACCCCCAATTTACCTCTGTGTGATAAAGTCTGAAGTGTCTTTCCTGCCCTCCTTTTGACTCTTTACAGTTACCCTGCTAGAATTAGATGCCTGACATTCTCTATGATTCGCTGTGTTGCTGTTTCAGTCTTTTCATCCTCAGAGACATGGTAAAGCAGCTCAGCAAAAATCTCTGCCTTGTATTAATTAACAATATCAATCACCTCACAGACCTCCTGACAAAGACTACTTTAGTCTGCAACTAGAAACTTCTTCTAGATCTGAACAGGATACTGTATGAGTAGATTTGTCCCTTACCTGAGTTGCTTTTGCTCTGATTTTCCCCCCTGCGAGTCAGTGGAATTTTTGTTTCCTCTTTATATATATTCACATATTGGCATATGATACTATATGATGCACACACACACACGCATACATGCACACACACTACCTGGAAGAGCAAGATTGCCACAGCCTAGGTAGTTGCTCCCAACACTCAGGTCAATGTATCATATCCCAAGGTAGCAAACAGGTGATATGTTAGTAATGTTCCACTCTGTGACAATATGGTACATTGATCTATCCTAAACACATGTGTTTACCCACCCTCATTTCACAGATAAAAACCAGGAAACACATGACCAAGCAACATTAGAATGTGAAGCAGGTGGCAATTAATAAGGAGGAACACACAAGCCAGGACAGGCTGCAGCAATGTGGTGAGTTAACAGAGTGTAAACTATCCTTTGTTAAAAGCACAAACCATTTTTAAAAAACCAACAAAAATACTAGACAGAAAGTCCAGCACATCATTTAGATGAGATGGAACTTGTACATTCAATCCTCAAAGATCTGATAAAACAGAAAGGTTTCTGTCTGATGAATGAGAGCAGAGGGGGTGTCTAATCTCTCTAGGAAGGGAGTTCAGATCCTGGGAGCAGCCAACAAGAAGGCGCCTGTCCCAGAAATACACACACACACACACACACACACACACACACACACACTATTAAAATTATTTATTTTCCATGCCTGAAAGCTTTAAAGCAATTTAAAAAATATTCCACAGTTTGTTTGTTTTTTAAAAAAATGTATCTGATACACTCCAAGTTGGGATCAGGGTAAAATTGGGAGGTAGTATTGGGTGGGATTGGTTGGAGGGCAGGACAAGTTGGTGGGTGGTCTTCTATGTGTAACGTTTCTGTTTTCCCAGCATTTCTTCTAGCTCTGTGTTTTTGTGGAGGATTTTGGGGGGAGGGGGGAGCAGCAATTCCCAGAATCTAGGAAAATCCCCAGAATTTATGCCTGTGGTATGAATTGTTCCTTTACATTTCTTTATCTCAAGGTGAATAACAATAAAATTCTCTGTTAGAAAACAGTAACCAATGAAACAGCAAATGACACCATAAGACAATGAACCAGCAAGCACAAGTTATAAAACAAGCAAACCAAGAACCATTTCAACAGCATTAAAAAATCAATATAAAATGGGCTGCACAGCAGCTAAATAGCACATAGACTGGAAAAGTCCTTACAGAACAAAACCATTTTTACAGAGCTCCTACAAAAGTAGTTGATGTCTCCCACGCTGAGTGGAGATTGAGGCAAGAGACAAATCTTCATTTGATGCAGCCAGGTTTCATTTTTGCACAGTAGTTAGCATCTTTGTCCAAGCTCACAGTTGTTTCGCTGGTGATCTGAAGATTCTCAGATAGAATTTTTGTGGCAGAATGTTTTGTTTGCTTGCTTGCTTGTTTTATATATATATATATGTGTGTGTGTGTGTGTGTTTGTGTGTATATATATATGTATATATGTGTGTGTGTGTATATATATATATATATAGAGAGAGAGAGAGAGAGGGGGGGGAGGGAGGGAGGGAGGGAGGGAGTAGTGGTGGTAAACATGGGCAACAGCATGGACACTGCTCATTGACAGATCTGAAATGCATTAGCATACAAAACTGACCATCAGGAGGTCTTGGTGTCTTGGTGTGTGGCCTTCCATTTTACTTTCCCCAAAGAACATATGAATGATGCTACATGACATGGTTTTAAGAGGGACATTTTTGAAGGAAAATGGCTTATCCTCCATTAAAACTCAGAGGCTGCTATTTTCACTTAGGAGCTTATCATGCACATACGGGCTAGGGACAGGATCTCTCCCCTGTTCTTTTCCCGTCCATAACAGCGATCGCACAAAAACCTTTCATAAGAGGAGCGCTGATCCTGCCATTATTCTGTCATTGAAGCAGCATTCATTAACGTGAACTCCTATTAATGCAAAATGCCAGGCAATGTCACTTCAATGAAGGGACAATGACAGGACCAGCATGACGTCATTTGAAAGGCTTTCATGGGACCACTGTCAGTTTTGATTTCTGGACAGGAGAATGTCCAGTTAAGCATAACATCATATAAAAGTCCTTCCCATGATTCCTCTGTAATAATCACCTTAGTCATGTATTATTATGTAGTCTTAAACAGCAGAATCTTGCAGAAGAAAGATTGCCAGTTATCAGTGCTTTTGTTCAATTATCTTCTTCTTCCTGGAATAGACAAACCAATTACCACTTTGTAAATTGACAAATCCACCCTTGAGTATTCCTTGCCTAAGAAAACCCTATTAAATTCATGGGGTCACCATAAATTGACAGGTGACTTGAAGGCACATACCCACACAACCATAGTATACCAATTTGATGCCCACTACTACTTTCTACATGGCTACCGCTTGCCCTGAATGTAACATATTGGTCACCATTTACTGAGAGCTGCTACTACCCAAAGAGAGCCAGTGTGGTGTAGTAGTTTGAGTAGTTTGACTACGGAGATTATCACATGATAAAACAGGTGTGGGTTGCATGTGGGTTTGTATCTGTTTTAAACAGATCTTATCTCACTGCCCTGTGCCCGGGCAGTATGCAGCCCATATGCAACCTGGGCTTCTCTAGAAGCTTATCAAAAATGGGAAAATCCCATTCTATGAAAAGCTGCAGGAGAAACCCATGTTGCATATGGGCTGCCTACTGCCCGGGCACAGGGCAGTGTGATAAGAGTTGTCAGAGACAGATACAAATCGCATGTAAACCTCACCTGTTTTCATGTGCAATGATCTCCAATGACTCTGGAGACCAATGTTTGATTTCCAGCTCAGCCATGATCTCAGCCTCAAAGGAAGGCAATGGCAAACCTCCTTTGAGCAAATCATGCCAAGAAAAAACTGTGATTGGGGCCCCATAAGTTGGAAATGACTTAGAATCATAGAATCATAGAGTTGGAAGAGACTGCATGGGCCGCACAGCACAGCAACAACCCATATATCAGTAGGCTTTAACCTCTTTTGGGCCACATACCTGTCCGAGAAACTGATTAAAGCTATCAACACTGTCCCCAGAGAAAATGCATGTATCTACAGTTTTCAAAGTATCAGGAAGAAAACAGGGAGGGGGGATGGATGGCAAATTCATGGAAGCATTGAAGCCTATGCATGGATTCCCTTGGGCCTTATAGACCAAAGGAGAAGAGATTTTTCCATATGTATATCTCCAGGTCCTTCCCCACCATGTGTTTGGAATTTCCAGTGAGCCAACTCATAAATATCTTGATAAAAAAAAAAAAGACTGAACACACATTACATATAAATTGGCAATGCCTTTAATGCTTTCAGCACGTTTATTGACCTCTGATATAAATCCTGTTGTCTCAAAGCATTCTCATTGTTTACAGTGCTAAAACTGATTATGGTTTTTGGATTTCTAATGTACTCTAGCAAATTATTAGCTGACCAAAAGCCAGTCAATCCAGCCTTGTTGGATAATATCCCGTATCTTGCTTACAGCAGGGGATTTGCAAGGTCCTGACAGTTTCCCACTGTTAAATACAAATGAAAGTAAATGTGAAATTTATTTACCTATTCAGTAATCAGATTGTCAAGCTGACAGCAGGCACAGGGAATACACGCTCGCTCTTCTCATCTCTGAAAGTAATGTTGTGTCTCCCATGCACAATTTTGATAGGAGATAATTGTATATAAAACCTTTCTTAACAGAGAGGAGACATCTGTCAGAAGAGGCTTTCATTGGCTAGTCTTTCAGCCTTCCCAGCCTGCCTGTTGAGTCCTTGAGGTGGAGAGTGTAGTGTTGTAGGGCTATCTATCTATCTATCTATCTATCTATCTATCTATCTATCTATCTATTCCCAGATTTTTTTTCTTTTTTTTTTTCTCCTTCTCTTTTTTGTAATGCATACCTCTCGGCCATATGCTGAGTGTGGCAGGCATCCCATAGTTCACAGAAGGCACTATTTAAAATGCGTTGTAAGTAGCAACTAAAGTAAAATGACTTCCTTCTTCAGCAAAATTGTCATAGCTCTCTTTCATGGATGAGTAGCTGTGAAACCATTCTCAGGAGGGAGGGGCTGGTGTCAAATTATAATACTGAGTTTCATATAGCTTTCATTATTTATATGCATGGGTGCCAATTTTGGGGGGGAGATTATTTTCCCTCCATGGTGCAAGCTTCCAGATAACATGCAACAAAAGAACTGGGTGGGAGATTATTTAATTATACACTTACTTTATTTGCCATGTAATATTCAGTTTAGATATTTATTATTAATATTTCATATCCATTAAATATTTAATATTAAGTTCTGGACACTTACGTTATTTATGTCCAGTGGTTCAGTATTCCATGAATAACTGTGAGATGGGACTCAAGTGGCTGAAAGCTAGTCACTAATGCTGTTAGATCCTCCTTGGACTTCTTTGCTGGTCTACACAGAGTCACAATCATAGTATCTTCAACTTGGAAGGAATCACAAATGCCATTTAGTCAAGCTTACTGCCATACAGGAATATACAACTACAATTCTCCTGAAAGATGTTCATCCAACCTCTGTTTAAAGACCTCCAAAGATGAAAGGTCCACTACCCTCTGAGACAGTCCATTCCATTGTTGAACAGCTCTTACAGTAAAGAGCTCTTACACGTTATCCTTATAGGAACATTACAGCTCTTGGCTATGGAGAAGACCTTCTTTCTGGATCCTGGGACAGATATTTTACAAATGATAGTAATACCCAGATGAAAAACTCTCAGAAATGAGTTAGATTATTTCCACAAGCTAAGAGAGATGAAGGCTAACTGAACAAGTGAGAACCAATGAACTGTAACTATTGGAGTCTGACTGAGAGTGGGGAGTCTTGAGTTCAAGTCTAAATAGCCTTCTCGATTATATTGATCTAATCATCCTCATCAACCTCACATGAGGGTATGGTGCTGGTGGTGGGGGACATATACAGTTTCTTGGATTCACTGAAATAAAGCGATATAGAAATATGAGAGGTAGTGAGAGGATGAGCAACATCATTGGGATGTTTATTAAAAGTATAAATAATGCAATTTGAGTATAGCAAAATGGAAAAAAGTAAAATATTTGTAAAACTTCAAGTGATTGTTGGACCATAGAACCATACAGTTGGAAGGACATCACGGGCTACTTAGTCCAATCTTTTGCCAATGCAAAAGCAGGAAACCCAGGCTAAGGAATCCTTGATAGGTTGAAAACCTCTACTGGAAGAAAGTCCACCTCCTCCAGTGCAGGTTATTCCACCATTTAACAGTTTTTACTATTAGGCTCTTTCTAATATTTATTTGGGCATTTGTCTGTTTAATGACAGATCAGAGGACCAAATTTCACTTGTTTTTTTTAGAAAGTCAGCAAAGTATTCACCCCAGTCATCATTAATGCATGAATGCAGGGGCTATGTAGTTTATAGCTGTTGGGGATGCTTTGATGGTGAGTTCTTGTATGGCAGGGGGCTAGACTGGATGGCTCTTATAGTCTTTTCTAACTCTGTGATTCCATTCTGTGATTCTGTATGGACAAGGGTATGCATCACATTCCCTCCCTACATTGCTTATACCAATGTGGCAAAAGAGGCCACATTCTGAGGAGCCACATTCCATTGGTGGATAGAGCAAAAGTCAAAGGTGTGGTATCCCAAATACCAGCATATCCTGGGCTAATGCTCTTACCATGTACAACTAAGCCTTAAAAGAATCATTTTAACACCTACAATGAGAAAAACCTGTGTACAACCTGGGAAACATGCTGGGAAATGATGGTGACATAGGGAAAAGAGTGTGGACCCCATCTTAAGTGTGTTGTAGGGCCAGAAGTTCCCTATTCCTGCTTTATCATTCCCCTATGCTTCAGGAATAGGAATTCAGAGAAAAAAAAATACTTAAAGCAATAGGTTGCAGCAAAACTACATGAAGGAGTGGGCCTCTAGAGATGACATAAGTGTCTGGGCAGGTACATATGGGAAGAGTCATTCCTTTAGATCATGGGTGGAAAAATCTTTAGTTGCTGTTGGATTGCAACTCCCATCATCACTCACTGTTGTCTATACTGGCTAACTCTGATGGGACCTGCAGTGTAGCGACATCTGGAGGATGAGAGGCAGCTTGATGTAGTAGCTTGAGCATTGTGTCGGACTATGACTCTGGAGATTGGGGTTTGAATCCCTGCTCAGCCATGGAAGCTCAGTGGGTGACCTTGTACAAGTCCCATTTTCTCAGACTCAGAGGATGGGAAGGGCAACCCCCCTCTGAACAAATCTTACCAAAAACCCACAATGATATGCCTGTCTTAGAGTAGCCATAAGACAGAAATGACTTGAAGGCACACAACAACAACAACAACAACAACAACAACAACATCTGAAGGGCCACAAGTTGACTATCCCTGTTTTGGCCTTAGGTTCCTTAAAGATCAACATAAACATTTGATCTGGGCTCAGAAATTGACTGGGAGCCTGAACAGCACATGGGATTTTGGCATCTCATGATCCAGTTAACTTGTCCATGTTGGTAATAGCTCTGGACTAAGTGAAGTTAGAGATACTTTGTTGGGGATGCTTTGATAGAGAGTTCCTGCATGGCAGGGGATTGGACTGGATGGTCCTTGTGGTCTCTTCCAACTCTACGATTCTATGATTCTAAGCTTCAAAATTGCTGTCAAACACAGCTCCACACCCTCCAGTGGCCCAAAATCTGAGCCGGGTAGGGTGGGGGTCATCTTTCCCTATTACTCCCATTTATGTTTTCATTGCAGTTCTTAATTTCTGTATACATCACAGTTGAATGGCTGTAATGCCTGTTTTTTTTATTAATACCTATAACACAGTATTACTAAGAGTCAGCATGGTGCAGTAGTTTGAGCGTTGGACTACAACTCTGAAGACCAGAGTTTGAATCCCCATTCAGCCATGGAAGCCCACTGGGTGACCTTAGGCAAGTCATACTCTCTCAGTCTTGGAAGAAGGCAAAACTGAACTCCCTTTGAACAAATCTTGCCAAGAAAATCCTGTGATATGGTCATCATAAGTCAGAATCTACTTGAAGCCACACAACAACAATATCACTGGACTTCGTGTCATAGAATCATATACCTAGAAGGGACGGGAAGGGCCAGCTTATTCACCCCTGGCCATGCAAAAAGAAAGATCACAGTATTATAGAATAACAGAGTTTCCAAGAATCGTTAGTTTCTCTTCTTGAACTAACTTCAGTATAGAATGCTTGAAAGATGCCTTGCACAAAACCCATTTCTTCCCTTGTATGTAAGAACATTGTTCAAATTGCCATGCATGTTACTTAGAACAAGAATAGCTGTGACAGTGTATTTTTATTAATTGACAAAATTATTTTTGCATGAGATAGTTCCAGTTCACCAACCGGGGAACGGTTATGGCATTTCATATTGCACTGTTTGGCAATGCAGACCAGCTGTTGGTCTCCAAATTAATTTTTCCACCTTCGATAACAGGTGCCCCAGTGCGGCTGTAAAAATCTGTGAACTCTAGAGGTTTTAGCAATTAAAAATAGCAAATAAAAAAAGCTGTAAATATTTTTTTAAAAAGAAGATAGCTATTATGTTAGAATAATGTCTAAACCTGGAACAAATATTGGTTTGTTCTGTCTTGTTTTCTTAACAGCAGGTTAAGTCTTGTGCCACTTTCTGACATGAACCAATTCAGTTCTTCCAATAAACTTATTTTGCTCCCTCGTTGTAGTTCTTTGTTATCCTTGCAAAAATGATGCACATGTTGCCTCAGGGCTCAAATAAATGAAGAAAAGTTGCCCAAAGAGAAATGTACTGTAGAAAAATAGCACTATGTGTAGAGAAAGAAATAAGTACGACTTAATAGTTTATTGTGTACATAGATAGGGCAAATATTGTCAGTGAACTGAAAGTTTGTTTGTTTTAGGCATAATAATAATAATAATAATAGTAATAATATTTATTTGTATGCCGCCCCTCTGAGAACAATCGGGGCGGCTAACAAAGTTAAAAATACAAAACATAAAATCACTGGTACCCTCCCCTCCTTAAAAAAGTATTAAATCCAATGCAATGTTTAAAAAACAGAACAAAAAACAAGAACAAACAAACAAACATACAAGTTAAAAACTGACCAGAAAGTCAACAACATCATACCAACAAGCAACCAGTGGGAGCAGCAGTATCTTTCCCAGACGTTTTTCTAAGGCCGGGTTCTCTATTCTGGGAAGGGCTGCCGGAAGAGATACATCTTAACAGCCTTTTTAAAGCTGTGTAAGGATGTAAGTAGACGGATCTCATCCGGCAGGCCATTCCACAGTCTGGGGGCGATGATGGAAAATGCCCTCTGGGAGGTAGTCGAAAGCCTAGATTTTTTGTGGCTGAAGTAGGCCTCTCCCAGAGGAGCGGAGTGCACGCGGAGGATTATAGGGGAGAAGGCGGTCCTGAAGATAATTTGGACCCAAGCCATTTAGGGCTTTAAAGGTGATAACCAACACCTTGTACTGGGTCCAGAAGCTAATGGGCAGCCAGTGGAGGGACTTTAGAACCGGGGTAATATGGTCCCTCCTGGATGTTCCAGAAAGTACTCTGGCTGCCATATTCTGTACTAGTTGCAGTTTCTGAATCAAGCACGAGGGTAGCCCCATGTAGAGCGTATTACAGAAGTCTAGACGTGACATTACCAGCACGTGCACAACAGTCTCAAGATCACTTACATCCAGAAAAGGGTGCAGCTGGCATATCAGCCGAAGCTGATAACAGGCACTCCTGACTGTCGCATTTACCTGGTTCGATATCAGGAGCGACGAGTCAAGGAGCACCTCCAGACTGCGAATGCAGTCCTTGACGGAGAGTGTGACCCTGTCCAGGACCGGAGGTTGCAACCCAATTCTTGGTTTTGGGGCCGCTACCGTGAGCACTTCCGTTTTGTCTGGATTCAGCCTCAATCTGTTTTTCCTCATCTAGCCCATTACTGCCCAAAGACATTCATTGAGAGAGGAGACGCCATCAGAATTCAAGGCCGACGAACGAGATATGGAGAAATACATTTAGGTGTCATCAGCGTACTGATAACATCCAGCTCCATAACTCCGAATGATCTCACCCAGCGGCTTCATATAGATGTTAAATAACATCAGGGACAGAATAGCACCCTGTGGGACACCACAGGTGAGCTCCCTTTTACTGGAGCAACTGTCTCTGAGCAGCACCCTCTGGGATCTACCTGAGAGAAAGTAACGGAACCACTGCAATGCAGTGCCTCCAATTCCCAGCGCCCTCAGGCGATCCAAGAGGATGCCATGATCTATCGTATCAAAAGCCACTGAGAGGTCTAAAAGCACCAACAGGGTCACACTGCTGCTGTCGATGTTCAGATGCAGATCGTCGGTCAAGGCAACCATGGCAGTCTCAACCCCAAAGCCTGAGCCAGTTTGAAATGGTTTAGATCCATGATGGAGAACTATGGCACGCTGCCATGGGTGGCACGCGTCGCCATTTGCCAGAGCACGGGGCAAGGAGAAGGCAGAACGGCACACGCATGCCCATTCCGCCGCCCCCCTGCCATTTTTGGGCCTCCCGCTGTCTCTCTGAGACAGCGGGAAGCCAGAAAATGGCGCCTGGGAGAAGGAGACAGGTCGTGCGTCTGGCTCCTCCCCCAGCCCTCTCCCCTCTCGGCTTCCCACCATGGAGCCCTTTCACACGGAGGAAGGGCTGAAGCGAAGGGCTGGGATGCATGCCCAGCCCCTTCTCCTTGGCTTCCCTTTGCTCTGTGCGAAAGGGCTCCATGGAGCCCTTTGGCACAGAGCGAAGGGCCGAAGGGAAAGGGGCTGGGATGTGTGCACAGCCCCTCTCCCTTGCCTCCCTTCGCTCTGCGCGAATGGGCTCCATGGTCTTTTGGCACGGAGCGAAAGTCCAAAGGGAAAGGGGCTGGGAAGCTGCCCAACCCTCTCCTCTCGCCTCCCTCGCTCTGCGCGAAAGGGCTCCGTGGAGCCCTTTAGCATATAGCGAAGGGGTGAGGAAGAAAGGGCGGGCGCCTCCCTCCTCCTCCCTGCGGGCTTCGCCAGGCCGGAGTGTCCTTCGGAGGACACCTCCGGCTTGGTGAAGCCCCAAGGATGGGAGGAGGGGCGCCGGCTTCCTCCTCCTCCTCCTCCCTCACGGGGCTTCACCAGGCCAGCCTGGGGAAGCCCGAGGAGAGGAGCAGGGGCTGCCAGCTTCCTCCTCCTCCTCCCCACGGGGAACGCAGGCCAGAGGTGTCCTCCGGAGGACAACCTCCGGCCTGGCAAAGCCCCGAGGACAGGGGCAGGGCCTGCGGACCCTTTGCTCCTGCCCCCCACGGGCCCTTACTGGCCCCAGCTGTCTCGAGAGACACTGGAGGCCAGGGAAGGGCAGGAGGAGCAGACACGTGCCGTCACCCCCTCCCCCAATTTCCCCCCTTCCAGCTGAGGCCGGGAAAGGGTGCGAGGGAAATCCCTCGCCCTGGAGGGTGGAAGCCCTGCCTCAGAGGGTGGAAGCCCCGCCTCTGGCACGGGCCCCCGCCCCGAGGGCAGAAGATCCACCTTGCACAGCACCACAAAGGTTCGCCATTACTGGCTAGATACGGTTTCATCATCCAAGACAGCTTGGAGTTGAAGAACAACCCGCTCCCTCGCGATTACCTTGCTCAAGAATGGTAGCAAAGAGACTGGCCTAAGTAGTTCATATCAGGGAGCCAGGGAACGTTTTTTCAGAAGCGGCCTAACAGCTGCTTCCTTCAGACAAGATGGAATATGTCCTTCCCTGAAGGAGGTGTGACGATATCCGTAAGGAACTTCCTCAGGCACTCCCCCCCCCCCGGACGGCCAGCTAGATGAGGCAAGGGTTGAGAGGGCAAGTTGTTTTCCTCAATCTACCAAGGAGCTTGTCCATGTCATCGGTAATCACAGATTGAAGCTGATCCAGACAATCTCATTAACGGAATCGCTGGACATCTCGCCATTGTTTCTGTTACAATACGGGCGTCTAAGTCGGCTCTTATCTGAGAGATTTTATCTGCAAAGAAGTTTGTTAACACACATCACAGAAGGCCGTTGTTGGGTTAAGTAAAGGGTTCTGCGCAGGGGTACCTGCGTCAGTGTTCCCTTATACCCAAACAGCTCGGCTGGATGGGACTCTGCAGATGCAATACGTGCAGAGGAGAAATGTCTCTTCGCTGCATGTATATCATCATCATCATCATCATCATCTTGTGTTGTTGTTATGCACCTTCACATCATTTTAAGAAAAGCATGGCAATTGAACAATGTTGAACAAGTTGTTCAAATACAAGGGAAGAGATGGGTTTTGTGCACCTTCACATCATTTGTGACATGGCGACTCTAAGGCAATCCTATCATGTGGTCTTATTGGCATTCTTTGTTCAGATCCCTTGCTTTCCTCAAGACTGAAGAGTGTGACTTTCCCAAGTTCACCCATGGTTGTGTGTGTTTTTGAACCCTGCTCCCCAGTCTCCTAATCCAATTCTTAAACCATTACACCACGCTGGCTCTCATTACTTAAAATATAAACCAAACAATGAAAATGAACAGGGAGAGAATGCAAATGTTCTGAAAAGGTTCACAGTCTTGTAACATTAGCACCAAAGTGCAAGAAGGACAGGACAGTAAAGGAAAACTGGAACTGCATTTACATGCCGATTTATCTGGATGTAAGCACCCATTTCCTAGCCACTTAAGTGCTATACTCTTAGGGTCCACAGAGGTCAGAAGAGAAAGTAAGTGCATGCTCACGTATCAGAATAGCGCATGCTCACGTACCATCTAGGGTGTCTCAGGCCTCACAAGTTCATGTTTTGGTGTTCTAGATACTGTAACAGATTAGAGATCTTACAGTGTCTCTGACATTATACTGTAGACATTGCAAGAGCGATTCTCAGAAAGAAGTTAAGAGGCAGGAGAACACACACAGTGGTCAGGTCTGCACAAGAGGAAAACAAACATTCCTGTCCTGTTCAGACACGTGACATTTTATATGATGCACAAGGCCTAAACCAACAAAACATGGGTCAAACCATGCTCCAGGATAATTGTCTGTAATAAGAGTCCCCATTTATCCAAAACAAGACAGAAATTCTGGAGAATCCCTTGAGTCTGCAGAGTGCATACTAGTGCAGAATAGGGAAAGGTGTGTTTAGGGTTGCCATAAGTCAGGAGCTCCAAACCGGGACAAATGTAGGACAAATGTAGGACAAATGTAGGGCAACATTTTCAAATGTAGGACACATTTTATAAAAATGGAGGACATGCAAAAAATTGAGGATTTTTAAAATGTTAAATAAATGCATGTTTTTTAAGCATGATCAAATGGAGGACATTTTGGCAATTCCTAGGCGATGGCAGAAATGTATTGCCCTCGGGTTCAATTGTACTTCTCAGAAGTGTGTACTTGGTCAAGGGACTGTGGTTTTTCTTCACTCGCATGAGTTTGTAAAAAATCACAGCAATTACATTGGTCGTGCCTCAGAGCTTGTTGATATCATATCACCATCATCATCATCATCATCATCACTATAATTGTCCAAGAAAGGTAGACTGTTAGCATTCAAAGTGCCATAAATCAACAGAAAATGCACTTCCATAATTTAATAATAAAAAAAATAGGGAAAAAATAAAAACAAGGCAGGGGTGTATATATTCATAATAAAAATTAATAAAAAAATAAAACAGCATAATAAAAATTAATGTAATAAAATAAAACAAGCAATAATAAAAATTAATGTAATAAAATAACAAAGCAATAATAAAAATTAATGTAATAAAATAAAACAAGTAAAAAAAACATATAAAAATTAATGAAATAAAATAAAACAAGCAATAATAAAAATTAAAGAAATAAAAAAAATAAAAAGCAATAATAAAAAAATAAAATAAAATAAAATAAGTATTTTATATTTTAAAAATAATTTAAAAACCCCAAAACCAAGGCAGACCTAATGCCCACTGACTCAGCTTCCTCCTCCTCCCTGCCCAATTCTGCTCGGCTGGCCCTTCAAGGCACCCTTCCCTGGCTCCTTCCTCCTCCTCCCCCCTCCTCTCCTGCCCCAATTCTGCTCTGGCCCCTTCAAGGCACCCTTCCCTGGCCCTTCCCTCTCCTCCTCCTCCTCCTCTCCTCCTCCTCCTCCTCCTCCTGCCCAATCTGCTCTGGCCCCTTCAAGGCACCCTTCCCTGGCTCCTTCCTCCTCCTCCTCCTCTGCCCCAATTCTGCTCTGGCCCCTTCAAGGCACCCTTCCTCGGCTCCTTCCTCCTCCTCCTCCTCCCTCCTCTGCCCCAATTCTGCTCTGGCCCCTTCAAGGCACCCTTCCTCTGGCTTCTTCCTCCTCCTCCTCCTCTCCCCTCCTCCTCCTCCTCTCCCCTCTGCCCAATTCTGCCCTGGCCCCTCAAGCAGCCCTTCCTCCGCTCCTCCTCCTCCTCCTCCTCCTCTCCTCCTCCTCCATCAACAAAGAAGGAAGCAAGGCAGGCGCGCCGCGCACGGAGGGAAGCCGGGCATGCGCGCCGCTGCCGCTGCCCCTCCTGAGGCCTGGGCGGCGCGCGCGGGAGCCCGCCCTTTGCCAGCTGGCCAATGGCTGGCTGGCCAAAGCAAGGGACGACCTCCGTTTTGGAGCCCTGTGTGCGCATGCGGGGGGGGCAAGCCCTGACGCGGTGGCGGTGGCGCTTCGGCCGCCGAGGAGGAGGAGGTGGGTGGCGCAGCAGCCAGCCGCATTAGCAGCAGCGGCTATGGAAGAGCGGACCCCGAACCGGGAACAAGGTGTGGGGGCCCCCAAACCGGACCGTGACTGTGAGGGGCCCCCCAAAAGCGTGATTGTTACGGGGCCACCCGGTTATGCATCCCTAGGTGTGTTGGTGATGTTCAAAGAAGTTAAAAGGACGTATCCCAGGCCAGGCAAGCCACTGATCTCATTCCGCCTGGAAATGCCAGCTCCTGCCATAACACTTTCAATTTCATGTTTGCATAGTTCCTTGGCACTATTCTTTTTGCAAATGTGCAAAATGATTGCATAAGCACACATTAGTACAATAATACGATCAGTACAGTGCACCAATGCTCCATAAGATGGTCATCACCCCCATGAGCTGTGGAAAAGAGGTAGAAGGGTCTCCTGGGGAGTGGGGGATGGTGCTGCCAGTATCACGCCTGTTATGGGAGCGGGTCTTCTTTGCCGGCCTGCCTGTCACATCTCTTGCAACCAAACAATATGCCTAACACCTTTCTCATACTGCACAATATGAGGCATGAAGGCTGAAAGAAAGCAATTTGAAAAATGGCTCCTGATTCAAGTTCAGGCCTCTCTCTCTCAGTTTTATTGTATGTAAGAAATTACATTTCTGATTGCACAATGAAGACACACCAGAATTGTTCAGTGTGACTGTTTTAAAGGAACTAAATAATATCAAATTGCAATATTATCACTCCTACATTGGTCCAGACTTTAGCAACTCTCAAAAAGGGTTTAAGTCTAATATTTCCAAATATACATCAAAATTCTTCTTTTTAAAAATCTCTTCTGCTATGCAGGCCTCTTCCAAAAAATTTTTTGTATTTAATCCATGTTAAATCTTGTTTGAGTTAAATAAATAAATAAATAAATAAATAACAACACCCCCCCCCCCTTACATACATTCAATGAAGATATAATCACATGGTATGGTTTGTCATTATTCTTTGTTCCAGAGATAGCTCCTTTATTCAATAGGCTGTAGACAATATGAATGCAAGTGCTGTACAGAGATGTCGATCCCACTTTATTAAAATCTCATTACATTGTCAGTTTCTCTGTGCCTATGCAATGCAAATAATTAAATAAAATTGATTGACAAGGATTTCTTTGTTCCTATTTGGCTTTTATGAGCTATGGGAAGAACTTCAGCTGTGCTTAGAGCAATTCCATAAAATCACTGCTTCTGACCTCCAAAAAATATAATGCTGTTCCAAAGGCAGCGAGACAATTCTGATTATTCATTTGGTGAAAAGTTTCCACAGCATGGAAGGGCAGAAGTGCTGTGCTTGAATCTAAGATTTTGATTAGTAATCATAACCCCTACATTTCTCGCAGCTGCTGGTAAGGTGCATGGGTACTTAATACAATGAAATTGATAATTTTGAGACGTAGAATGAGTTTCTTTGTGTCAAAGCAGTTAGTATTTGGGCAATGTTTGCCCAAGGGGTTCTATGTTTATAGAGACCATGACATACGTAACAACTAACATTGTCAAGGGTGGGGGGGCATTATAAAGTGATCACTTTATCAGAGGTTTGAGTAACTAAGGTAGGTGCAAAGATTTTTCTGCTCCTGGGATCCTTTTGTGCTTCTACAGACTACCAAAATTCCAAGATGTTAAAGCAAACCACAGAAGAAGTGACCAGCAGTCCACTTTTAGTTTTGAAAAATGGAAGTGAGGTTAAATTTTAAACAATAGGGCTGAAACAAATGTATCTGGAAGGGAGATGAGGGCATTGTACTCCATACATTCCGCCTCGCACCCTCAGAACATCTGGGCAGCAACTATTGAGGGTTCCAGGGGCTAGACTTGCCTCCACCACGAGGAGGTCATATTCCATCGTCGCCCCGGCCCTCTGGAATATGCTGCCCATAGATCTCCGCTTGGCCACCTCCCTGGCCCAGTTTAGGAAGGACTTAAAAACCTTCCTATTTCAGTTAGCATTCCCCTAATAAAGTCCTAGTTAGTTCTCCCTCCTTGACAGCAATGGCGGTTGGCTAATGGGGTTTTTTAGTATTATCTTAATGGTAGTGAGTTGTATATTTTAATGTATGTTTTATGTCATATTGTATTGTTGCTGTTATATGTTGTTCACCGCCCTGATCGTTGGAAGGGCGGTATACAAATAAAATTTTTATTATTTATTTATTTAAATAAGACTTTTGTTTCCCTGCCCCGTGAAATTTTCCTTGAGTCCACAAATTTCTAGCACTGCAATCATTTAAAACTTTGTCAATTTAGAAGTACAGTTTAGGCAGCCAAAGAAAAGGGGCAGGCAAAGTTCTCAAAGAAATATGAACACAGGAAATGTACTTCCCTTGACATTCAGGAATAAAAGGACTGCAGGACATAATAAGGTGCTCTCTGTAAGGTAGCATTTAGTACTACTAAGTATCCTGCTCAAATCAACGACAGTTCCACAATCCTTATATAGAGGCTACAAAGATTATTGAACCAACAAAGTTGCCACTTTGTCATGACCCAGTAATGACATACATATGAAAAAAATGTGACTTCTGATATTGCTGGATGAATCACCCCATGAGTTAACCAATGGCTTCCTAATAGGATTTGGGCCTGAAAGAACAAAGAAAGTTGTGAGTGCAAGGTGGGGTAAAGACATAAACATGGTATCTGACATTGTATTACATCATTACTGTTCAGAAGGCTTTTCTTTTCTTTTTACTGGGCTTGGTTTTACTGCTTTCAATTCTATTCAGTGTTTAATTATATTTTAATTTAGGTATGTTGTGTACTTTTAGTTAACTTTGGCGCGTTACAGACCACCCAGAAGGGGCGGTCTGCCGCCGCCTTCATTTGCAGCGCGGAGGAGCCCCAGCGTCTAAACCGCAAGGCTCCTCCGCACTGCAAATAAGAAGTGCCAGAATGGCGCTTCTCTTTGCGGCATGGATATGACTCTGCGAGGCGCCAATGGCGCACTTGCAGCGTCATATGCGCCGCGCAACATGCGGACACAGTGCATCCGCTACGTAAACATGGCAGCCCCCATGTGGAATGGGCGCCACCATTTTGTACAGTCCGTATTAGGGTTAGGGGCATCCAGAAGTGACGCCCCTTTCCAATCCTAATACGGACCCAGTCCATACTTTATGCCTGTTTGTAACAGGCCTTTGGTAAGCTACCTTGAATCTTAGGGCTGGGAAAAGGCACTATATAAACTGAAAATTGGATAAAATAAATATCACCCTTAGTTCTCATTTTACTGATTTTGTGACTCTGGAACTCATATGAGGCAGTCTTTACCCTGGTCCTAAACTAGCAGGTTTTGATAACCAACTATAGAAATATTCTAATAATGGAATAGATATCCTTGTCCATATCCAGCTGTATTCTTGAAGATTATTGCACCGGGGTTAAAACGTTCCCTGGTGCGTTCTAACAGGGGTGAGCATGGAGTGTGACGGGAACCCAATGTGGCCCAGAATGCTAGTTTACTGCACAGTGGAACACCGCCACCGCCAAGCGTTCCCATCGGGTTCCCATTGGGCTCCAGGGGACACCATTTCTGGGGACATTTTGAAAACCGTCCCCAGAAATGGCGTCCCCTGGAATCTGATGGGAACTTGATGGGAATGCTCGGCAGCGGTGGCGGCGTTCCGCTGTGCAGTAAACTAGCATTCTGGGACCCATTGGATTCCCATCACACTCCGTGCTCGCCCCCGTTAGAACGCACTGGGGAATGTTTTAACCACGGTGCGATAATCTCCCTTGTCTTTCACATTCTGTTCTTATTTCCTCAGAAAACAAAAGGAGCTACAACTTTTTGAATGTACCTTTGCCATATAACATTCAGCTCATATAACTATGTCCTACAATCCATATTATAATATAACGTGTCTTGCTACCCAGCACTATTAAGACATGCCAATACAAATGATAGAGTAAACCTAACAGCTTCTTTTCTATGTGCTGACCCCTGTTGCCCCAAAGTTACACTGAAAACATTATCGCTTTTCTGTGCCAGGAGGGTTTTCCTTCTCCCTGTTGCTTTCTCTGAAGATGTATTGCACTGTATATTCCATATTTCCATTATCAAGGTTGGCAGGTAAGGTACAACACGTGTAAAGGATTTGTTAAGAAATTACCCAGAGACTGTTTTTGGCAAAAATAAACCAAGCTAACTGTAGGTTTTATTTCAAAATAAGATAGCATTTAAAAGTCAGTTCAATAAATTAAAAATAAATACTACAACAACAACTAATAAGCTTTTCTGCTCACTAGAGTACCCAACAGATTAGAAACCATTTTAAAGGCAAATTTTATTATAAACTGTAAAAAGCAAAGTTCACATAGAGCAATACTGTATCCTCCAACTGTCCCTTTTTTGTAGAGACCTTCCTAATTAATGGTCTGTTGTTCCAGCTTTCAAGTTTGAAAAAATATCCCAGTTTCTTTCTTCCTACCACTCTCCTTTGTCCTTGGCTTATTTCATGTGCTGCAAACCAAGTTCAAAGTGCAAAACTAGTTTGTTATTTAATTAATTAACTAAGTGGGGGAAGTGGAAGTGTTGGTCTTCCCAGTAGAGTTGGGCAAATGCAAAATGCTACAGCATCACCTAGTTTATATGTGTCCCAGTTTTTATCTGTGGAATGTCGGAAGGTGTATAATACAGATTTGAGTACCTATTAGAAACTGTTCCAAGATGGGACTAGCTTGAGCTCCCTGGAGATGTTCTGCAACTGAGGTACTGCTAAAGAGAAATCTTGACCTTCTGTGCTCACCATGCTACAGCAGTACCATAGTTGACCATAGATTCACCCTGGAGGATTTCCAGATGCCTAGGTAGACCACCTCACTAGGCATCTGGAGGTCTTCCAACATGCCTCTATGGTTATCGTATGTCAGAAATAAAGGGTTCACCATTATCCACAATTTTTGGTATCTGTGGTAAATCTTGGAATGTATCCCTGCAGACACCTGGGCATATTGTAGTCTTTTGAGGCGATGGAGCATATGACAGGGCCACTGTTGAAGATCTCAGATTCTGGGCATGCTAACATTGTAGAAGGCAGTCAAGAAGAATCAGACTTTTATGATATGAGTCTCATATTGAGACAAAGGCAGAATATTTATAACAAAAACAAAAAAATGAAAGCTCAGAGTGAGGATCAATGCTCCCAATTTTATTCCTGCCCTCCATGTCTCCAGTATATTCTGTCAGTCAAATAAACACAGGGCCTGAACAGATAGGCCCAAATAAAGTTGCTTTGGGACACTTTGCCGGTATGCTGTTTAAACGATGCATGCCTCCTAAAAGGCCAGAAGCCGTGCCAAAGCCATGCTCCAGTTCTAAGGGTTGGAGTGCAGCTTTGGCACAGCTTCTGGCCTCTTAAAATGTGTGTGTCATTTAAACAGCATAGCTCCAAAGTGTCCCAAAAGCAGTTTTATTTTGGCCTGTCTGTTTGGGCCCTTAGTGTCCTAGAAAATTTTTCCAACATTTTGCCTGCCAAAATGAAAGGCATTGAGGATGATGTTATGGGGGTGGGGGGAGGTGGAGTCTAAAAACAGAACCAGCAAGTGGTCACCAACATCAGCAGCACCTTAGTTCCTCAACCAACAAAAAATCTAAGATCTATGGCAGAAAGCTTGAGTGCCTGTCTCAGTACTGTCAGTTAACATAAAAGGTCAATCCAGGCTTGATAGATCTCCTAAAATTGAATGTCACCTTAGTGTGGTCAACTTATCTTATCATTGCAGAAACTTGTACTGCTGTGTCCCCATCATAAACTGTCAACCAGTCTTTCTTGTGCCACAAACCTTTGGGATTCTAGTGTGCTTCTGTTTAAACAAGCCGTACTCCAGCTCCACTTTGGGAATGAACTTGATCAAGGCTTGACACAAGCTTAGTCCAAGGTCCAAATTCAAATAATCAAGAGATTTTTATCATATCATTCTTCCAAGAAACTCAAGATCTCATATTATGCCCATATTTTTGTCTAGTGATGTAGACTTGCCTGAAACAAGTTCATATTCCAATCTGGCTTTGATTCTATTCTCCAAAGTTGCTGTTGATTTTTCTCTTGAATGATAAGGCATCTTCCTACCATCATTTCTACTTTTGTACTCTGATTTAATGTGTTGTGCCTCCTGAAAAGTGTCAAGAAACTGCAGCTAGCAGAATAGTGTCACCCATTCTCTTACAGGACTGGTGGAGAAAATATGGCACCTGCTTGCTCACTGTTGTATTGACTATTTTTTTGGGGGGGGGGCTAATTTGTGGTGCTTCTTTGGCCATTAAAGCATTACATGGTTTATATCCAGGTTACATGAAAGAATACCCATTTTGATTTGAATTCTCAGCCAGGTAATTTAATCAGGGAAAGCCATTCTCCAAGGGCCATTCCCAGAGGGTTCTGTAAAGATTTTGAGTAGATTTTTCTGGGTCGCACTCTTTCACCATACATGATGCTTTAAATAAACAACAAAACAGTTTCCTGCCCTCAGGCCTGCAATCTAAAAGGACAAGACATGCAAGGAAAAGGGTTAGCAGTGGTGAAGGAGAGTAAGTCCAGCAGATACTACCCCTCTTCTACTCTCTATCCAAGTCCACAACAGTGGTAGTTGGAATGGAAAGGAGGGCCTTTCATAGAATCACAGAATCATAGAGTTGGAAGAGACCACAAGGGCCATCCAGTCCAACCCCCTGCCATGCAGAAACTCTCAATCAAATCATACTCTACCATTGTTGGGGCTATGGAAAAGAAAAACAGAAACATGGTGGGCAGGACAGAGGGAAGAGTGTGATGCTGCACTTGAAGCAAATGTCTGGCTCGAATCCTTAATACCATTTGTCCATCAAGTCTTGTCAACTCCATCCAACTGGCAGCAACTCTCGAGGTTTCAGACAGGAATTGTCATTGGAGGCAGGATTCTTTGTTACCTGGAAATGCTTAGAACTCCCTGGTTGTCTTCCATGCAAGTTCTGACCCTGCTTAATGTCCAAAATCAGACAGGATTAGATGGGTTCAATAAAATTGTGGTCTCTTGTGTGGGTGAAAGTTGCACTACAGCATTATTAATGGTGTATAATGTTGATGACTGAAATAATAATCAACATAAAGTAGTGGGAAGATGCTGGTGAGAGGCAGGTCAAGAGAACAGTGTGACTTTAATAATACTTTAACATACTTCACTCTTAGTTATAAGATATCCAGCCTATGCCTGGTGCTTTCAGAAGTAGTAACAGTGACGTAACACTAGCTCAAAATATTTTCCTTCCAGAGGTTGAACAGGAAACTATGGTCCCTCCACAAATTATTTTATATACCAGATAAGAAATCCTATAAGCATCTACTTGTGTCTCTGACTGTTATACTGCAATGGTAACAAATGGAACAACTGACTATTTGCTGTCCTTCCATGATGTCCAGTAACAGCTGCTTCACCGTGCCTAGTGGTAGGTTTGGCCCTAAGGTAAATCTAGTATCAGAGAGAAGAAATCACATGGGAAGTACAACCAATGGTTTTAAAGCAAGATTAGGATTTCCTTTCCTCCTTTTCTGTGAATGTAAAGGTGGAGAGCTAAAGATGGATGACTTTTAGGGTGCAATAGACGTGGCTTGAAAGTGCTCCTTTGGTCCTGTGTCGTATGGATGCAGTGCCAGGGAAGCACCATGATGCCTTGCACTGTGTGGAGCGGCGTGCGGCGTCACTGTGCCCTGGAGTGGAGTTGGGGCATGCATCATGTGGACATGACTCCTGAACTCTGCCCTCAAGCCAGACTTAATGGCCAGTCTGAAGAGCCCCTTTGAAAGGCTTGAACTGAAAGAATTTTTTTCTTGACATTTTTAGGAAGAAGAAAAGTCCATTCTTCAGCATCTTTACAGATGCTATTAATATCCTTTCTAGTTTCCAAAATAAGACTTGAATTTCACAAATGAAATTAGAATGGCAAAATTATTCCTTGAATAAGAACTAATCCCACAGAGTCTTTACCCTGAAGGGGATCACGTAATCTACAAATTTGTTAATTTGAAAGTTTTGCTAATTCACTCACAATAACCTGTAATATTAATGCAGGCAAATGTCAATATTAACATTCAAAATTAGATGCAAAAAAGCTTTCCTGTTTGCCTTTTAAATAATAATAAAAAGGTGCACTGTAAGATTCAGGTATATCACCCTGAAATTTGTATTTTATTCAAGCAATCCAGATCTCATTACATTAGGCAAACACTGTACCAGAAGAAAGTGGATCATGTAAATACCTCTAATATTATTCATGAATTTTCCTTGCTGCTGTGGGATGAAAATATGCTACAGATATTTCCTTATAAATGACCTTGTTTAAGTTCTGGTATTGTATTTCTATATATTTTCATTACTATTTAAGAGGCTGATTTACCTCAGTGGATATGATTTAATATTCTTCTGCTTTAGTTTTCATCTGCATTTTGGCTATATTTTACTTCCTTTTCTTCCCTATATTCTTTTTCTTGACTGCTGGACTGTTGTTGCCAGTTTCTATCACTAGTTAGAATTTTCACCTAAATGTAATACATTTAGCCTTAGACAAAGTATAGTATATTAATGTAGCTTTTAAAAACCAGCCTGTAAGTTATCACTACTTTTTGCTGTGTCCTCCACTGTCTTCCAGTGTAATGCCACTGGCATTGCTTGGCTGCTGGGGAAATAAGATTTGCTGGTAAAATACTTCAGAACATAGAAAGAGATGCATACATGCCTTGCATAGTAATGTAATTGTGAGCACTTTTGGTCACTGAACTTACCTTTATTTTGGGGGAAAAAACCTATTAACAAAAATGTGCCTTCAAACAACTTTATAGTGAAATCTATGGCTGTAATTGTATATTACGGTCTATGTTGTGTAACAGTACACATACTTAGCTGCATAGCTGTTTCTATAGAACCTCCCTTTGTTACTCTGCGTCTTGAAATAGTTTCCAGCTTATGATTACTCTAAGCCAAGATTTGTTCAGAGGAGGCTTGCCATTACCTTCCTTTGAGGCTGAGTGGCCTGCCCAAGGCCATCCAGTAGGTTTCAGGTCCGAGTGTGGAATCAAGTTGTAGTGCAACACTCAAACCACTACACTATGCTGGGTCTCATAAGTTCTTCTAGTGAAGTGCAAAGATCCAGATCAGGGCACTGTCTCTACCAATGCACATCAGCATTCCCTGGTTGGTATCACAATATGTATTGGGCTCTACAAATGCACATCAGCAGTCCATAGCCATTTTCTCAATGCATCAGGACCAATGTACATCAGCTCTACTACATAGTAATGATAAGGCTGCCACTTGCTGAATACACATATTGCAAAACTACTAAATTCTGTTTCTTCATAGACATAGGTCCACTTACATAAGCATAAGTTTTACAATGAATTCCAGCATACACAACTTACAATGAAGGTAAATTGCTCAGAGAGAGAGATTTAAATTTTCAGAAAAACACATGTACATGTTGTGACAAAGTTCCTTCCTATTGTGGCAGGCGCCTGGGACTTTTACTATCCCACCACTGCCATCAATTTATGTAATGAACAACACTCCTTCTCCTTATGGCAGTCCTATGGGGTTTTCTTTTCTCACCCTGCTGCCACCCAATTTATGTAACGAACCCCCTTTCTTATGTGGCAGGTTCACAGTATGATATAATATAGCAGCGTGGATAAAATATATATGGCAGACCAGCCTTTGGATAAAACAAAATATGAACTTTATTTAATAAAAGGTTTGAACAGATATTTCTTGAACTAAATGATATTAAACAACTGTTAGTTCAGGCACATGTTACTTCTTACTGGTTACTATATTACCACAGTTCAACTTGCTACAGAGTATTTCTATTACCAGCTGTTATGGACACTAACACCATCCTTATTGCCTACTCTCCTAAGTTTAAACACTACAGTATTGCCTCTCAGGCTTACTATAATCCTTCCTTCACTTAGAGTCTCTAACTGGTTAAAAGTCCCTCTCTCTAGACTATAACCAAGTTCCCCTCTGGAACTGATTCTTCCCCTCACTGTCTCCTCAACTCAACTCCCGCTTCAACCCTCAGGATTCTAAAAACCCAACTTCATCTCTCAACATTCTAACCCCAACTGACTCAGCCCAACTGCCAAACAGAATCTTCAAATTCCTAAGCCAGCACCTGATTGGCTTAGGGACCCTGGCTTCTGATTGGCTGGTTTGTAGTCAGCTCATTACACATGTACACAGACACACACTAGGTAATCCCAAGATTTGTACATAATACTACTGTCAAACACACATTCACATATTATGCATAATATACTTGTGATGACATGCTATTTCTAAACACTGTTCTTTTTGGTTGTCAGCCCTGGGCCTTTTCATCCCACTGCTGCCATCAATTTGTCAAGACGACTTGCTTGTGATCACAAATTTATTTAACCTGTGCTTTTGTCACCTTTATTTGACTTTTCAAATCTGTTTGAACGAATAGTAGTGTGGTAAATATTCAAGCACCAGATGAAGTTTTCTCGAACAGTAACAAAAACTTTATTTAAACAACGGTTTGACAATATTTCACTTGTTGAGATGTTTTATGCATTATTACTTCCCTTGATCTAGACACTTTACTTCTATTGATGCAGCCTAAAATGGCATTGGCCTTGTTAGCTGCCGTATTGCACTGTTGACTCATGTTCAACTTGTGGTCTACTTGGATTCCTAGATCCCTTTCACACGTAGTTTCATTCAGCCAGGATTTTAGGAAGGGGGGGTCCATACCAAGTGCCACCATTATAATGGGGCTCGGGCATGGCAGTGCAGCAGCGCATGCCATTCATTTTTCTAATGGAAGGGGGGGTCCAGACCCCCCCGGACTCCCCTTGGCTACGTCCCTGCTCCCACTTTAAAATTTTAAGCTCTTACCCAGGCAAAGTGGACACAGAAAACTTCCCTTTTGCAAGGAATGTGCATGTTTGTGTGTGTGTGCACATGCACCTTCAAGTTGCCTATCAATTTATATCACCTATTGATTTTTCTTAGGCAAGGAATACTCAGAAATGGTTTCATTATTCCTTCCTCTGCAATATAGCACACAGCACCTGATATTTGTTATTGGTCTTTCATCCAATACTAACCAGGGCTGACCCTGCTTAACTTCTAAGATCAGATGGGATCTGATTACTTTATTTAGTAGTTGTTGTGTGACTTCAAATCATTTCCATCTTATGGTGACCCTAAGGCAAACCTATCATGGGGCTGGCAAGATTTGTTCAGAGGAGGTTTTCCCTTGCAAACCCTCAGTTTGAGACAGTGTGATTTGCCCAAAGTCACCCAGTGGGTTTCCATGGTCAAGTTAGTATTTGAGCCCTGGTCTCCAGAGTCATAGTCCTATGCTGAAATCACGACACCATGCTGGTTTTGCCTTTATTTAGGCAGCTTGCAATAATACTTACTTTTTTATATACTGCTGTCATGTCACGCCTTCTCACATTTCTTCTAAGCTAAAAATGTAAGCTTCTTCATAGGAAGATTATTCCACTCCAGTGATGAATAAGACCTGTAGTGGAAGAGATTTAGCTAAAATTAGACATGCAAATCTTAACTGAATTTGCTCTCCCACAGTAAACTGGAGAATACAGACAAAATGTCACCTCACTCTCAGATGGCCCTCCAAAAGTCTGTCCTGTAGGAGTTTTGCATATTTTTTAAAAGTAAAATTGGCAAAATTGGAAAATTAGTCAGCTTTTGCTTTCTTGTAGGCTAGTGAAAATAGTAGAAGTGTGGGTCATTCATATCTTTGTGATCAATCTGCTGGACTCTTTGTGCTTGCCATATTGCATGCTTAACTTCACAGAAAGAGGCGGGGACATTAGATTTGCAGACAAACATTTTGCACATAAAGAGGAAACCATGATGGAGAAACAACCCACTTGGTGTCTTGGTCTTCTGTTGAAGGTGAGAATTTATGACACTTATGATGATCATCTGAAGACTGTTTTGCTATGCCAGACAGCCTGTACTATCCAAAATCTTAGAGTGGCATTTTAAAAAGCAAAATAAAACATCTTCACCAAAGTTCTTTTTGGAGTCCAACTTGAACTTAATGATCTGAGAGCTGGATCTTGATTATTAATGTTCTGGGCCTAGGTCAATACCAGTTCAGCCTCATTTTACTTTTAGTTGTCACTACTATTAGATCAGGGGTAGGCAACCTGCGGCCCGTGGGCTGGATGCGGCCCGGCGAGGCCTTGGGACTGGCCCCAGCCCGGTCCTGCCGCCGATTGCCGCCGATTGTCGCCAGGGCTTTTGGTGTCTCGTGCGAGGGGCATGGTGGGGCAATTGTCTATAGAAGCCTCAGAAACATGCATTTATCTTAACATTTTTTTAAAAATCAGCAAATTTTTTCATGTGTCCTCCATTTTTTATTTTAAAAGTGCCCTCCATTTGAAAAGTTTGTCCTACATTTGTCCCAGTTTATTTATTTATTTAATTTTTAAAAATTATTTAATTATTTATTTTTTGGCTTCGGCCCCCCAGTTGTCTGAGGGACAACAACCTGGCCCCCGGCTCAAAAACGTTGCCTACCCCTGTATTAGATATTCTGGCCTTATGCTTTTATTCATATTTTATCAATTAGCCAGCACCCTTTTGTGTATATTTTGACTAGCTGTATTATCATCTGTTGTTAAAACTATATATGTATTTACTTACTCTTAGCATTGCCTACATCAGATACTCAGTGTTGCATGTGACAATTTACAGCACTTTATAAGTAAAGGATAATAATAATAATAATAATAATAATAATAATAATAATAATAATAAT
>NW_024802935.1:1532414-1617095 GCF_019175285.1 Sceloporus undulatus | reverse complement strand
AGAGAAAACGAGGACATTTTTCAAGCTGTTGAAAAAGTAGGATGAGATAGTTTGAGAGTATGCCACACTTCCTGATCTCTCCATCAAATGCCGTCTCCCTGCTGTTACTGGTTTTATTTATTATTATTATTATTATTATTATTATTATTATTATTTATTATCCTTTATTTATAAAGCGCTGTAAAATGTCACATGCAACACTGAGTATCTGATGTAGGCAATGCTAAGAGTAAGTAAATCATATCAGTTTTAACAACAGATGATAATACAGCTAGTCAAAATATACACAAAGGGTGCAGGCTAATTGATTAAAATATGAATAAAAGCATAAGGCAGACTGTCTAATAGTTAGTGACAACTAAAAGTAAATGGGCTGAACTGGTATTGACTAGGCCCAGAAATTAATAATCAAGATCCAGCTCTCAGATCATAAGTTCAAGTTGGACTCCAAAAGAACTTTGGTGAAGATGTTTTATTTTGCTTTTTTAAAATGCCACTCTAGATTTTGGATAGTACAGCTGTCTGGCATAGCAAAACAGTCTTCAGATGATCATTCATAATGTCATAATTCTCACCTTCAAACAGAAGACAAGACACCAGTGGGTTGTTTCTCCATCATGGTTTCCTCTTTATGTGCAAAATGTTTGTCGCAAATCTAATGTCCCGCCTCTTTCTGTGAAGTTAAGCATGCAATATGGCAAGCACAAAGAGTCCAGCAGATTGATCACAAAGATATGAATGACCCACACTTTACTATTTTCCTAGCCTACAAGAAAGCAAAAGCTGATCATTTTCCAATTTTGCCAATTTTACTTTTAAAAAATATGCAAAACTCCTACAGGACAGACTTTTGGAGGGCCATCTGAAGTGAGGTGACATTTGTCTGTATTCTCCAGTTTACTGTGGGAGAGCAAATTCAGTTAAGATTGCATGTCTAATTTTAAGCTAAATCTCTTCCACTACAGGTCTTATTCATCACTGGAGTGGAATAATCTCCATGAAGAAGCTACATTTTTAGCTTAGAAAATGTGAGAAGCGTGACATGACAGCAGTATATAAAAAAGTAAGTATTATTGCAAGCTGCCAATAAAAGGCAAAACCAGCATGGTGTCGTGATTTCAGCATAGGACTATGACTTCTGGAGACCAGGGCTCAAATACTAACTTGACCATGGAAACCCACTGGGTGACTTTGGGCAAAATCACATGTCTCAAACTGAGGGTTTGCAAGGGAAAACCTCCTCTGAACAAATTTGCCAGCCCCATGATAGGTTTGCCTTAGGCACCATAAGATGGAAATGATTTGAAGTCACACAACAACTACTAATAGTAATCAGATCCCATCTGATCTTAGAAGTTAAGCAGGGTCAGCCCTGGTTAGTATTGGATAAAGACCAATAACAAATATCAGGGCTGTGTGCTATATTGCAAGAGGAAGAATAATGAAACCACTTCTGAGTATTCCTTGCTAAAAAATCAATAGTGATAAAATTGATAGGCAACTTGAAGTCATGTGCACACACACACAAAATGCACATTCCTTGCAAAAGGGAAGTTTTCTGTGTCCACTTTGCTGGGTAAGAGCTTAAAATTAAGTGGGAGCAGGGACGTAGCCAAGGGGAGTCGGGGGGGTCTGGACCCCCCTTCCATTAGAAAAATGATGGCATGCGCTGCTGCACTGCCATGCCCGAGCCCATATAATGTGGCACTTGTATGGACCCCCCCTTCCTAAATCCTGGCTGAATGAAACTACGTGTGAAAGGGATTAGGAATCCAAGTAGACCACAAGTTGAACATGAGTCAACAGTGCAATACGGCAGCTAACAAGGCCAATGCCATTTTAGGCTGCATCTAGAAGTAAAGTGTCTAGATCAAGGGAAGTATATAATGCATAAAACATCTCAAACAAGTGAAATATTGTCAAACCGTTGTTTAAATAAAGTTTTGTTACTGTTCGAGAAAACTTTCATCTGGTGCTTGAATATTTACCACACTACTATTCGTTCAACAGATTTGAAAAGTCAAATAAAGGTGACAAAGCACAGTTAAATAAATTTGTGATCACAAGCAAGTCGTCTTGACAAAATTGATGGCAGCAGTGGGATGAAAAGGCCAGGGCTGACAACCAAAAGAACAGTGTTTAGAAATAGCATGTCATCACAAGTTATTATGCATAATTGTGAATGTGTGTTTGACAGTAGTATATGTACAAATCTTGGGTTACCTAGTGTGTTGTCTGTTACATGTGTAATGAGCGACTACAAACCAGCCAATCAGAAGCCAGGGTCCCTAACCAATCAGGTGCTGGCTTAGGAATTTGAAGATTCTGTTTTGGCAGTTGGGCTGAGTCAGTTGGGGTTGAATGTTGGAGATGAAGTTGGGTTTTTAGAATCCTGAGGGTGAAGGGGAGTTGAGTTGAGGAGACAGTGAGAGGAAGAGTCGTTCCAGAGGGGAACTTGGTTATATCTAGAGAGAGGGACTTTTAACCATTAGAGACTTAAGTGAAGGAAGGATTATAGTAAGCCTGAGAGGCAATACTGTAGTGTTAAACTTAGGAGAGTAGGCAATAGGATGGTGTTCAGTGTCCATAACAGCTGTAATAGAAATACTCTGTAGCAAGTTGAAACTGTGGTAATATAGTAACCAGTAAGAAGTAAACATTGTGCCTGAACTAACAGTTTTTAATATCAATTTAGTTCAAGAAATATCTGTTCAAACCTTTTATTAAATAAAGTTCATATTTTGTTTTATCCAAAGGCTGGTCTGCCCATATATTTTTATCCACGCTGCTATATTATATCATACTGTGAACCTGCCACATAAGAAAGGGGTTCGTTACATAAATGGGTGGCAGCAGGGTGAGAAAAGAAAAACCCCATAGGACTGCCATAAGGAGAAGGAGTGTTGTTCATTACATAAATTGGTGGCAGTGGTGGGATAGTAAAAGTCCCAGGCGCCTGCCACATAGGAAGGAACTTTGTCACAACATTGTACATGTGTTTTCTGAAAATTAAATCTCCTCTCGACAAACCTTCATTGTAAGTTGTGTATGCTGGAATTCATTGTAAAACTATGCTTATGAAGTGGACCTATGCAGAAAAACAGAATTTAGTAGTTTTGCAATATGTGTATTCAGCAAGTGGCAGCCATCATTACTAGAGTAGAGCTGATGTACATGGTCGATGCATTGAGAAAATGGCTATGGACTGCTGATGTGCATTGTAGAGCCCAATACATATTGTGATACCAACCAGGGAATGCTGAGTGCATTGGTAGAGACAGTGCCCTGATCTGGATCTTTGCACTTCACTAGAAGAAAACTTATGAGACCCAGCTAGTGTAGTGGTTTGGAGTTGCACTACAACTTGATTCCACACTCGGACTGAAACCTACTGGATGGCTTGGGGCAGGCCACTCAGCCTCAAAGGAAGGTAATGGCAAGCCTCCTCTGAAACAATCTTGGCTTAGAGTAATCATAAGCTGGAAACTATTCAAGACGCAGAGTAACAAAGGGAGGTTCTATAGAAACAGCTATGCAGCTAAGTATGTGTACTGTTACACACATAGACCGTAATATAGAATCAGCCATAGATTTCACTATAAAGTTGTTTGAAGGCACATTTTGTTAATAGGTTTTTTCCCCCAAAATAAAGGTAAGTTCAGTGACCAAAGTGCTCACAATTACATTACTATGCAAGGCATGTATGCATCTCTTCTATGTTCTGAAGTATTTTACCAGCAAATCTTATTTCCCCAGCAGCCAGAGCAATGCCAGTGGCATTACCTGGAAGACAGTGGAGGAACAGCAAAAAGTAGTGATAACTTACAGGCTGGTTTTTAAAAGCTACATTAATAACTATACTTTGTCTAAGGCTAAATGTATACATTTAGGTGAAAATTCTAAACTAGTGATTAGAAACTGGCAACAACAGTCCAGCAGTCAAGAAAAAGAATATAGGGAAGAAAAGGAGTAAATATAGCCAAAATGCAGATGAAAACTAAGCAGAAGAATATTAATCATATCCACTGAGGTAAATCAGCCTTAAATAGTAATGAAAATATATAGAAATACAATACCAGAACTTAAACAGGTCATTTATAAGAAATATCTGTAGCATTTTTCATCCCACAGCAGCAAGGAAATTCATGAATAATATTAGAGGTATACTGATCCACTTTCTTCTGGTACAGTGTTTGCCTAATGTAATGAGATCTGGATTGCTTGAATAAAATACAAATTTCAGGGTGATATACCTGAATCTTACAGTGCACCTTTTTATATATTTTAAAAGGCAAACAGGAAAGCTTTTTTGCATCTAATTTGAATGTTAATATTGACATTGCTGCATTAATATTACAGTTATGTGAGTGAATTAGCAAAACTTTCAAATTAACAAATTGTAGATTACGTGATCCCCTTCAGGGTAAAGACTCTGTGGGATTAGTTCTTATTCAAGGAATAATTTTGCCATTCTAATTTCATTTGTGACAATCCAAGTCTTATTTTGGAAAAACTAGAAAGGATATTATAGCATCTGTAAGATCTGAAGAATTGACTTTTCTTCTTCATAAAAATGTCAAAAAAAAATTTCTTTCAGTTCAAGCCTTTCAAAGGGGCTCTTCCGACTGGCCATTAAGTCTGGCTTGAGGGCAGAGTTCAGAGTCATGTCCACATGATGCATGCCCCAACTCCACTCCAGGCACAGTGACGCCGCACGCCGCTCCACACGTTGCAAGGCATTCATGGTGCTTCCCTGGCACTGCATCCATACGACACAGGACCAAAGGAGCACTTTCAAGCCACGTCTATTGCACCCTAAAGTCATCCATCTTTAGCTCTCCACCTTTACATTCACAGAAAGGAGGAAAGGAAATCCTAATCTTGCTTTTAAACCATTGGTTGTACTTCCATGTGATTTCTTCTCTCTGATACTAGATTTACTTAGGGCCAAACTACCACTAGGCACAGTGAAGCAGCTGTTACTGGACATCATGGAAGGACAGCAAATAGTCAGTTGTTCCATTTGTTACCATTGCAGTATACATCAGAGACAAAGTAGATGCTTATGGATTTCTTATCTGGTATATAAAATAATTTGTGGAGGGACCTAGTTTCCTGTTCAACCTCTGGAAGGAAAATATTTTGAGCTAGTGTTACCTCACTGTACTACTCTGAAAGCACCAGGCATAGGCTGGATATCTTTAAACTAAGAGTGAAGTATGTTAAAGATTATAAGTCACACTGTCTCTTGACCTGCCTTCACCAGCATCTTCCACACTACTTTATGTTGATTATTATTTCAGTCATCAACATTATACACCATTAATAATGCTGTAGTGCAACTTTCACCCACAAAGAGACCACAATTTTATTGAAACCCATCTAATCCTGTCTGATTTTGGACATAAGCAGGGTCAGAACTTGCATGGAAGACAACCAGGGGTTCTAAGCATTCCAGGTAAACAAGAATCCTGCCTCCAATGACAATTCTGTCTGAAAACCTCGAGAGTTGCTGCCAGTTGGATGGAGTTGACAAGACTTGATGGACAAATGGTATTAAGGATCGAGCCAGACATTTGTTTCAAGTGCAGCATCACACTCTTCCCCTGTCCTCCCACCATGTTTCTGTTTTTCTTTTCCATAGCCCCAACAATGGTAGAGTTATAGATTGAGAAATAGAGTTTCTGCATGGCAGGGGTTGGACTGGATGGCCCTTGTATCTCTTCCAACTCTCTATGATTCTGTGATTCTATGAAGGCCCTCCTTTCCATTCCAACTACACTGTTTGGACTTGGATAGAGAGTAGAAGAGGGGTAGTATCTGCTGGACTTACTCTCCTTCACCACTGCTAACCCTTTTCCTTGCATTCTTGTCCTTTTAGTTTGCAGGCCTGAGGGCAGGAAAGTTTTGTTTTTTATTTAAAGCATCATGTATGGTGAGAAAGAGTGTGACCCAAAAATCTACTCAATCTTTATAGAACCCTCTGGGAATGGCCCTTGGAGAATGGCTTTCCCTGATTAAATTACCTGGCTGGAATTCAATCAAATGGGTATTCTTTCAGTAACTTGAATATAAAACATGTAATGCTTTAATGGCCAAAGAAGCACCACAAATTAGCCCCCCCCAAAAGTCACATACAACAGTGAGAAGCAGGTGCCATATTTTCTCCACCAGTCCTGTAAGAGAATGGGTGACACTATTTCTGTAGCTGCAGTTTCTTGACACTTTTCAGGAGGCACAACACATTAATCAGGTACAAATAAGAAATGATGTAGGAAGATGCCTTATCATTCAAGAGAAAAATCAACAGCAACTTTGGAGAATAGAATCAAAGCCAGATTGGAATATGAACTTGTTTCAGGCAAGTCTACATCACTAGACAAAAATATGGGCATATATGAGATCTTGAGTTTCTTGGAAGAATATATAAAAATCTCTTGATTATTTTGATTTGGACCTTGACTAAGCTTGTGTCAAGCCTTGATCAAGTTCATTCCCAAAGTGGAGCTGGAGTACGGCTTGTTTTAAACAAAACACACTAGAATCCCAAAGGTTTGTGGCACAAGAAAGACTGGTTGACAGTTTATGATGGGGACACAGCAGTACAAGTTCTGCAATGATAATAAGTTGACCACACTAAGGTGACATTCAATTTTAGGAGATCTATCAGCCTGGATTGACCTTTTATGTAACTGACAGTACTGAGACAGGCACTCAAGCTTTCTGCCATAGATCTTAGATTTTTTGTTGGTTGAGGAACTAAGGTGCTGCTGATGTTGGTGACACTTGCTGGTTCTGTTTTTAGACTCCACCTCCCCCCACCCCCATAAATCAACCTCAATGCTTTATTTTGGCAGGCAAATGTTTGGAAAATTTTCTAGGACACTAAGGGCCAAACAGACAGGCCAAAATTAAAACTGCTTTTGGGACACTTTGGAGCTATGTGTTTAAATGCACACACATTTTAAGAGGCCAGAAGCTGTGCCAAGCTGCACTCCAACCCTTAGAACTGGAGCATGGCTTTGGCACGGCTTCTGGCCTTTTAGGAGGCATGCATCGTTTAACAGCATACCGGCAAAGTGTCCCAAAGCAACTTTATTTGGGCCTATCTGTTCAGGCCCTGTGTTTTTGACTGACATATACTGGAGACATGGAGGGCAGGAATAAATTGGGAGCATTGATCCTCACTCTGAGCTTTCATTTTTTTGTTTTTTTATAAATATTCTGCCTTGTCTCAATATGAGACTCTATCTAAACGTCTGATTCTTCTTGACTGCCTTCTACAATGTTAGCATGCCCAGAATCTGAGATCTTCAACAGTGGCCCTGTCATAGCCCCATCGCCTCAAAAGACTACAATATGCCCAGGTGTCTGCAGGGATACATTCCAAGTTTACACAGTACCAAAAATTGTGGATAATGGTGAACCCTTTATTCTGACATACGATAACCATAGAGGCATGTGGGAGACCTCCGATGCCTAGTGAGGTGGTCTACCTAGGCATCTGGAAATCCTCCGGGTGAATCTAGGTTCAACTATGTACTGCTGTGCATGGTGAGCACAGAAGGTCAAGATTTCTCTTTAGCAGTACCTCAGTTGCAGAACACTCCAGGGAGCTAGCTAGTCCATCTTGGAACAGTTCTAATAGGTACTCAAATCTTATTATACACCTTCCGACATTCCACAGATAAAAACTGGGACACATATAAACTAGGTGATGCGTAGCATTTTGCATTTGCCCAACTCTACTGGGAAACCAACACTTCCACTTCCCCCACTTAGTTAAATTTAAATAACAAACTAGTTTTGCACTTTGAAACTTGGTTTGCAGCAATTGAATAAGCCAAGGACAAAGAGAGTGGTAGGAAGAAAGAAACTGGGAATTTTTTTCAAACTTGAAAGCTGGAACAACAGACCATTAATTAGGAAGGTCTCTACAAAAAAGGGACAGTTTGGAGGATACAGTATTCTCTATGTGAACTTTGCTTTTTACAGTTGATATAAAATTTGCCTTTAAAATGGTTTCTAATCTGTTGGGTACTTCTAGTGAGGAGAAAAGCTATTAGTTGTTGTTGTGTATTTATTTTTAATTTATTGAACTGACTTTAAATGCTATCTTATTTTGAAATAAACCTACAGTTAGCTTGGTTATTTTTGCCAAAAACAGTCTCTGGGTAATTTCTTAACAAATCCTTTACACGTGTTGTACCTTACCTGCCAACCTTGATATGGAAATATGGATATACAGTGCAATACATCTTCAGAGAAAGCAACAGGGAGAAGGAAAACCCTCCGGCACAGAAAAGCGATAATGTTTTCAGTGTAACTTTGGGGCAACGGGGTCAGCATAGAAAAGAAGCTGTTAGGTTTTACTCTATCATTTGTATTGGCATGTCTATAGTGCTGGGTAGCAAGACACGTTATATTATATATGGATTGTAGGAATAGTTATATGAGCTGAATGTTATATGGCAAAGGTACATTCAAAAAGTTGTAGCTCTTTTGTTTTCTGAGGAAATAAGAACAGAAGTGAAAGACAAGGGAGATTATCCACCGGGTTAAAACATTCCCCAGTGCGTTTAACGGGGGCGAGCACGGAGTGTGATGGGAATCCAATGGGGCCCAGAATGCTAGTTTACTGCACAGCGGAACGCCGCCACCGCTGCCGAGCTTCCATCAAGTTCCCATCAGATCCAGGGGACGCCATTTCGGGACGGTTTTCAAAATGTCCCCAGAAATGGCGTCCCCTGGAGCCCAATGGGAACCCGATGGGAAACTTGCGGCGGCGGTTGTTCCACTGTGCAGTAAACTAGCTTCGGGCCACATCGGGTTCCTGTCATGCTCCATGCTCGCCCCTGTTAGAACGCACAGGAACGTTTTAACCCCGGTGCAATAATCTTCAAGAATACAGCTGGATATGGACAAGGATATCTATTCCATATTAGAATATTCTAATGTGGTTATCAAAACTGCTAGTTTAGGACCAGGTAAAGCTGCTCATATGAGTTCCAGATCACAAAATCGTAAATGAGAACTAAGGGTGTATTATTTTATCCAATTTTCAGTTTTATAGTGCCTTTTCCCAGCCCTAAGATTCAAGGTAGCTTACAAAGGCCCGTTACAAACAGGATAAAGTATGGACTGGGTCCGTATTAGGATTGGAAAGGGGGTCACTTCTGGATGCCCTAACCTAATACGGACTGAGTCTGTACAAAATGGTGGCCCCATTCCACATGGGGGCTGCCATGTTTACGTAGCGGATGCACTGTGTCCGCATGTTGCGCGGCGCATATGACGCGCAAGTGCGCCATTGGCGCCTCGCAGAGTCATATCCGTGCCGCAAAGAGAAGCGCCATTCTGGCACTTCTATTTGCAGTGCGGAGGAGCTTGCGGTTTAGACGCTGGGGCTCCTCCGCGCTGCAACTGAAGGCGGTGGCAGACCGCCCCTTCTGGGTGGTCTGTAACGCGCCAAAGTTAACTAAAAAGTACACAACATACCTAAATTAAAATAAATTAAACACTGAATAGAATTGAAAGCAGTAAAAACCAGCCCAGTAAAAAGAAAAGAAAAGCCTTCTGAAACAGTAATGATGTAATACAATGTCAGATACCATGTTTATGTCTTTACCCCACCTTGCACTCACAACTTTCTTTGTTCTTTCAGGCCCAAATCCTATTAGGAAGCCATTGGTTAACTCATGGGGTGATTCATCCAGCAATATCAGAAGTCACATTTTTTTCATATGTATGTCATTACTGGGTCATGACAAAGTGGCAACTTTGTTGGTTCAATAATCTTTGTAGCCTCTATATAAGATTGTGGAACTGTCGTTGATTTGAGCAGGATACTTAGTAGTACTAAATGCTACCTTACGAGAGCACCTTATTATTCCTGCAGTCCTTTTATTCCTGAATTCAAGGGAAGTACATTTCCTGTGTTCATATTTCTTTGAGACTTTGCCTGCCCTTTTCTTTTGGCTGCTAAACTGTACTTCTAAATTGAAAAGTTTTAAATGATTGCAGTGCTAGAATTTGTGGACTCAAGGAAAATTTCACGGGGCAGGGAAACAAAAGTCTTATTTTAAATAAATAAATAATAAAAATTTTATTGTATACCGCCCTTCCAACGATCAGGGCAGTGAACAACATATAACAGCAACAATACAATATGACATAAAACATACATAAAATATACAACTCACTACCATTAAGATAATACTAAAAATCCCATTAGCCACCGCCATTGCTGTCAAGGAGGGAGAACTAACTAGGACTTTATTAGGGGAATGCTAACTGAATAGAATTTTTAAGTCCTTCCTAAACTGGGCCAGGGAGGTGGCCAAGCGGAGCTCTATGGGCAGCGTATTCCAGAGGGCCGGGGGCGACGATGGAATATGACCTCCTGTGGTGGAGGCAATCTAGCCCTGGAACCCTCAAAGTTTGCTGCCCAGATGTTCTGAGGGTGCGAGGCGGAATGTATGGAGTACAATGCCCTCATCTCCCTTCCAGAACATTTGTTTCAGCCCTATTGTTTAAAATTTAACCTCACTTCCATTTTCAAAACTAAAAGTGGACTGCTGGTCACTTCTTCGTGGTTTGCTTTAACATCTTGGAATTTTTGGTAGTCTGTAGAAGCACAAAAGGATCCCAGGAGCAGAAAAATCTTTGCACCTACTTAGTTACTCAAACTTGATAAAGTGATCACTTTATAATGCCCCCCCACCTTGACATGTTAGTTGTTACGTATGTCATGGTCTCTATAAACATGAACCCTTGGGCAAACATTGCCCAAATACTAACGCTTGACACAAAGAAAACTCATTCTACGTCTCAAAATTATCAATTTCATTGTATTAAGTACCCATCACCTTACCAGCAGCTGCGAGAAATGTAGGGTTATGATTACTAATCAAAATCTTAGATTTCAAGCACAGCCTTCTGCCCTTCCATGCTGTGGAACTTTTCACCAAATGAATAATCAGAATTGTCTCGCTGCCTTGGAACAGCATTATATTTTTTGGAGGTCAGACGCAGTGATTTTATGGAATTGCTCAGCACAGCTGAAGTTCTTCCCATAGCTCTAAAAAAGCCAAATAGGAAAAAAGAAATCCTTGTCAATCAATTTTATTTAATTATTTGCATTGCATAGGCACAGAGAAACTGACAATGTAATGAGATTTTAAATAAAGTGGATCGACATCTCTGTACAGCACTTGCATTCATATTGTCTACAGCCATTGAATAAAGGAAGCTATCTCTGGAACAAAGAATAATGACAAACCATCCATGTGATTATATCTTCATTGAATGTATGTAAGGGGGGGGGTGTGTTATTTATTTATTATTTATTTTTTAACTCAAACAAGATTTAACATGTATATAAATACAAAAAATTTTTTGGAAGGCCTGCATAGCAAAGAGATTTTAAAAGAAGAATTTTGATGTATATTTAGGAAATATTGACTTAAACCCTTTTTTGAGAGTTGCTAAAGTCTGGACCAATGTAGGAGTGATAATATGCAATTTGATATTTATTTAGTTCCTTTAAAACAGTCACACTGAACAATTCTGGTGTTCTTCATTGTGCAATCAAGAAATTAATTTCTTACATACAAATAAAAACTGAGAAGAAGGAGGCCTGAACTGAATCAGGAGCCATTTTCAAATGCTTGCTTTCAGCCTTCATGCCTCATATTGTGCAGTATGAGAAAGGTGGTTAGGCATATTGTGTGGTTGCAAGAGATGTGACAGGCGGCAGGCAAGAAGACCAGCTCCCAAACAGGCTGATACTCGCACCATCCCCACACTCCCCAGGAGACCCTTTCTACCTCTTTTCCCACAGCTCATGGGGGTGATGACCATCTTATGGAGCATTGGTGCACTGTACTGATCTATTATTGTACTAATGTGTGCTTATGCAATCATTTTGCACATTTGCAAAAAGAATAGTGCCAGAGGAAACTATGCAAACATGAAATTGAAAGTGTTATGGAGGAGCTGGCATTTCAGGCGGAATGAGATCAGTGGCTTGCCTGGCCTGGATACGTCCTTTAACTTCTCTGACATCACCAACACACCTAGGGTGCCATAACCGGTTGGCCCCGTAACAATCACGCTTTGGGGGGCCCCTCACGTCACGGTCCGGTTTGGGGGCCCCCACACCTTGTTCCGGTTCGGGGTCCGCTCTTCCATGCCGCTGCTGCATGCGGCTGGTGCTGCGCCAACCCACCTCCTCCTCGCGGCAGAAGCGCCACCGCCCGCGTCAGGGCTTGCCCACCCCCGCATGCGCACACAGGGCTCCAAAACAGGAGCTGTCCCTTGCTTTGGCCAGCCAGCCATTGGCCAGCTGGCCAAAGAGGACGGGCTCCTGGCGCGCGCCGCCCAGGCCTCAGGAGGGGCCAGCGGCAAGCGCGCGCGCATGCCCGGCTTCCCTCCTGCGCGCGCGCCTGCCTTGCTTCCCTTCTTCTGTTGATGGAGGAGGAGAGGAGGAGGAGGAGGAGGAAGGAGCCGGAGAAGGGTGCCTTGAAGGGGCCAGGGCAGAATTGGGGCAGAGGAGGAGGAGGAGGAGGAGGAGAGGAGGAGGCGGAGGAAGAAGCCAGAGGAGGGTTGCTTGAAGGGGCCAGAGCAGAATTGGGGCAGAGGAGGAGAGGAGGAGGAGGAGGAAGGACCAGAGGAAGGGTGCCTGAATGGGGCCAGAGCAGAATTGGGGCAGAGGAGGAGGAGGAGAGGAGCCAGAGGAAGGGTGCCTTGAAGGGGCCAGAGCAGAATGGGGCAGAGGAGGAGGAGGAGGAAGAGGAGGAGGAGAGGAGGAGGAGGAGGAAGGGAGCGAGGAAGGGTGCCTGAAGGGGCCAGAGCAGAATTGGGGCAGAGGAGGAGGAGGAGGAGGAGAAGGAGCCAGAGGAAGGGTGCCTTGGGGCCAGAGCAGAATTGGGCAGAGGAGGAGGAGGAAAGCTGAGTCAGTGGGCATTAGGTCTGCCTTGGTTTTTTGGGGGTTTTTAAATTATTTTTAAAAAATATAAAATACTTATTTTATTTTATTTTATTAATTTTTATTATTGCTTTTTATTTTTATTTCTTTAATTTTTTATTGCTTTGTTTTATTTTATTTCATTAATTTTATTATTGCTTGTTTTATTTTTTACATTAATTTTTATTATTGCTTGTTTTATTTTATTACATTAATTTTTATTATTGTTGTTTATTTTATTACATTAATTTTTATTATGCTTGTTTTTATTTATTACATTAATTTTTATTATGAAATATATACACCCCTGCCTTGTTTTTTATTTTTCCCTTATTATTTTTTATTATTAAATATATGGAAGTGCATTTCTGTGTATTTATGGCATGAATGCTAACAAGTCTACCTTTCTTGGACAATTTTGAGAGGTGATGATGATGATGGCTGATGGTGTATTGAAATATCAAAAGCCTCTGAGGCACGACCAATGTAACTGCTGTGATTTTTTTACAAACTCATGCGCAGTGAAGAAAAACCACAGTCCCTTGACCAAATAACACATTCTGAGAAGTACAATTGAACCCGAGGGCAAATACATTTCTGCCATCTGCCTAGGAAATGCCAAAATGTCCTCCATTTTGATCATGCTTAAAAAACATGCATTTATATTAACATTTTTAAAAATCCTCAATTTTTTGCATGTCCTCCATTTTTATAAAAATGTGTCCTACATTTGAAAATGTTGCCCTACATTGTCCTACATTTGTCCTACATTTGTCCGGTTTGGAGCTCCTGACTTAGGCAACCCTAAACACACCTTTCCCTATTCTGCACTAGTATGCACTCTGGCAGACTCAAGGATTCTCCAGAATTTCTGTCTTGTTTTTGGAATAAATGGGGACTCTTTACAGACAATTATCCTGGAGCATGGTTTGACCCATGTTTTGTTGGTTTAGGCCTTGTGCACATATAAAAATGTCCAGTGTTCGAACAGGACAGGAATGTTGTTTTTCTCTGTGCAGAATGACCACTGGTGTGTGTTTCTCCTGCCTCTAACATTCTTTCTGAGAATCGCTCTGCAATGTCTACAGTATAATGTCAGAGACACGTAAGATCTCTAATCTGTGACAGCTATCTAGAACACAAAACAGAAACATTGTGAGGCCTGAGACACCCTAGATGTTACGTGAGCATGCGCTATTCTGATACGTGAGCATGCACTTACTTTCTCTTCTGACCTCTGTGGACCCTAAGAGTATAGCATCTAAGTGGCTAGGAAATGGGTGCTTACATCCAGATAAATCGGCATGTAAATGCAGTTCCAGTTTTTCCTTTACTGGTCCTGTCCTTCTTGCACCTTGGTGCTAATGTTACAAAGACTGTGAGCCTTTCATCAGACATTTGCATTCTCTCCCTGTTCATTTTCATTGTTTGGTTTATATTTTAAGTAATGAGAGCCAGCGTGGTGTATGGTTTTAGAATTGGATTAGGAGACTGGGGACAGGGTTCAAAAAACACACACAGCCATGGTGAACTTGGGAAAGTCACACTCTTTCAGTCTTGAGGAAAGCAAGGGATCTGAACAAAGAATGCCAATAAGACCACATGATAGGATTGCCTTAGAGTCGCCATGTCACAAATGATGTAAGGTGCCAAAAACCCATCTCTTCCCTTTTATTTTGAACAACATGTTCAACATTGTTCAAATGCCATGCTTTTACTTAAAATGCTGTGAAGGTGCATAACAACAACACAGATGATGATGGATGATGATGATGATGATACATGCAGCGAAGAGACTTTCTCCTCTGCACGTATTGCATCTGCAGAGTCCCATCCAGCAGAGCTGTTTAGGGTAGTAAGGGAACTGACGCAGGTACCCCCTGCGCAGAACCCTTTACTTAACCCAACAACGGCCTTCTGTGATGTGTTTAACAACTTCTTTGCAGATAAAATCTCTCAGATAAGAGCCGACTTAGACGCCAGATTGTAACAGAAACAATGGACGAGATGTCCAGCGATTCCGTTAATTGAAGATTGTCTCATCCTACTTTTTCAACAGCTTGAAAAATGTCCTAGTTTCTCTCTCCTCTTACTGTCCCCCTTTGACATCAGTTTACTTCCATTGCTGCAAACTGAGTTCAGAGTGCAAAAGTAGTTTGCATGCAATTAACTCAGCAGAGGGAGAGGAAAGGGCAGAATCTTGCCCTTCCCAGTGGCTCAAGAGAAAGCCAATTGCTGTAGCCTTTCCTAGCATGTCTGCTCTTCCTCATTAATAACCTTTGTTTTCTTGACCACACTCTGATGTTGTTTGGCCACACATCTCCCCGTTTTCATCAGTGAAATGTTGGAGTATGTGAGAGTGGAGATGGAACCATACATAGTATGTATGGGCAGTGGTGTCACTGACACTGGTGTCACCTGGTGTGTGTGTGTGTGGGGGGGCCAAACTGCCTTGTCCTCCCCCACCCACCCAGAATGTTGCTGAGACATCTGCCTCCCCCCAGGCCTTCAGGGTCAGGCACAGCTGCAGTCACGCCAGAGCCTGAAAGCATTTTCCCTCCAACAGCCACTACTACTGAGTGGGATAGCGCTGCAGCCTCCAGAGTGCCCATTTAGGGTCCAGTGCAGCTGCTTTTCTTGCTTGCTCAGTAGCCGTGCCAGTCCCTCCAGGTATACCACAGATGAGACCTCTCCTCTGGGGTATCACCCAGTGTGTGAACTGAACCCCCTGAACTCCCCTAATGTCATCACTGTGTGTGGGTTAGCAACAGAGGGGATTAGGCTCTGAAGGACCTATACTAAATAAAGCACACAATTGATATTAAAGTAAGCATTTTGCTTCAGTTATACAACAGTGTCGCATGAAACACTGAATGCTTCATTGTGGTCAATACTGATTAGAGGAAAGTTGATCACATTAACAGAGACTGGAAAAGGTTGTTGTTGTTTGGAATAAAACTATTCTATACCCAGAACCAGCCTGGCTAGCTTCTATGGTGGCTGGGAATTCTGGGAGAATTATTTATCTTTTTTTCAAAAGGTAACTTTTCTAAGCTCTGTATTTTGATAATTGGTACTGGAATCAGTATTGGAATCACACCAACCTGTTGGCTCAAGTGAAGAGTGGGTTCCATCAGTTTACAGCATTTCCCCAGAATTTTTAGTCCTGACAACAGGAAGACAAATGCTGAAAATTCTTTGCTTTCAATATTAAAGTATGGACTCTTAACTAACAGATTCTGCATTGAAGATAAGTGTTTATACCCCTAAAAGCACTTAGAACCAATTTTTCTGGAATAATTTAACTTCTTTTAGAACTGAAAAATAGTCTATTGACAAGTTAAATGCTGAAATCAAACAACTAAACATCCAAATGACAGAGCTGGTGGCAATTATACTTTGCTTCCTTTCCCCTTCCTCACATAAATGGCATACCATTTTAATAAGAAAGAAAGAAAAGAACAGACAAATTGCTTGACTACAAAATCAACAACTATTTCCAGCTATCTGAAGCTCAGCTTTCTTGGTGAAGCTAGTGACACATGGATTTTGAAATTCTGTTTAATCGAAAACTGAAACAAACTTCATTGGACCCTGCCTCCCTAGATAACATCCAGCCAGTCTCTAATCTCTTCTTTCTAGGTAAAGTCCCAGAGCAAGTAGTGTCAACACGACTCTGGGCTTTCTTTGATTAAATTGATTTCTGAATCCATTTCTGTATAAGTTCAAGCCTGGTTATGGGACAGAAACAGCCTTGTTTGCCTTGGTGGATGACCTACACCAGGATTTGGATAGGAGGAGTGCATCCTGTTGGTCCTCCTGGATCTTTCAGGGGTGTTTGATACTATTGGCCATGGTATCCTTCTGGATCATTTGACTGATATGGGATCTTGAGGCATTGCCTTGTAGTGGTTCATCTTCCTTGGCTGAATGGTCCCAGAAAGTGGTGCTTGGTGACTGTTGTTCAGCTTTTTGGTTATTAGCTTGTGGGATCCTGTAGGGGTCAATCCTGTTGTATGTCTCAACACCTTTTGAAGTTGCATTGGGGGTTCATGTCACAAGGCTTTTTCTGCAGCAGTGCCTTGATGTGGAACTCCCTACCTATGGAAGTCCGGCTGGCCCCATCTATTTTAAGCTGCTGGCAAGCAGTCAAAACTCTGCTATTTTGCATAGCATTCAGTGTTTATAATTACTGTTTTAACTGTTTTAAATTAGATTCTAGAATTGTTTTTAGACTGCCTTTTGGAGTTTTTAAAGAGTAGTTTAATGTTTTTAATTGTTGTCCCTGTATTGTTTTGATTGGTTTTTATTTGTTGATTGCCTTGGGAGCCTTTGTGGGCTGGGAGATGATGCATAAATATTTTAAATAAATTAAAAAAAATAAAAAAAAGGTATGAAAAATGAGAACAGAAACATTACATTGTGTTAATGTCTCCTGCTCCAACCATTCTAGTTAGTTAGTTATTTATTGTATGCTGACTAACAAAATTATTCCATTCCTTTTTAAGCACCTTATCCCTGATGGGATAAAGGCACATTTAATTTTAAAACTGGTGTTATCGCAGTCACCAGTGGCAGGGCAAATGCAACTCATACGCAGCCCAGATCCCAGCTGCGCTTATCCAGCGGCTTTTCAAAAATGATTTTGCCATTTTTGAAAAGCTGCTGGATAAGTGTAGCTGGGATCTGGGCTGTATATGGGTTGCATTTGCCCATCCACTGGTGAGTACGGTAATACCCGGTTTTAAAATTAGATGCGCCTTTATCTTGTTAGGGATAAGGCACGTTAAAAGCAATGTGATAATCTTCTAAGGCACAGTTAAGTTTCATTGCAATTGTAACGTAACTTCATTTATCTTGAGGTGTGTGCTACAGAAAGTATTTTTTTACATTTATGGCTGCAAGGTGTGTGGCCTCATTATATTTGGATGAATTTGTTTTTTTAGAAGTTTCTCTGAACATACCTAGAACCAATATTTAGGTACTTCATAATAAAGTGAAAGTAAATTAAATGCAATAAAAACAATAACTACTTGGGACCCAGAGCAGTAATTTATTACTTTTAAAGATAAATTTTAAAACACAGTGGGATGTATATATCCTACTAAGGTTAAATAAATACACAAATAGCCTTTCTTCATTTCAGCACCCAAATTCAAGAGGGAAAAGTCATTTTGGTATTTGTTGTTGTTTGCCTTCAGTAGTTTCTGACTTTTGGTAGCCCTAAGGCAATTCTATCACAGGGGTTTCTGGGGCTGAAACTGTGTGACTTGCCCAAGATAACCCAGTGAGTTTCCATGGCCAAGCAGGGAATCAAACTCTCATCTCCAGAGTCCTATGCTCAGACCATTACACCATGTTGGCTCCATTTTGGTGTTACTATTGTTAAATCATAAGGAATGAGAAAACTGGCAATCTGTAGCAAATCATCCAGATTTCTGCCAGTAGATCTTACTCTAGCTACAGCCCATTCCTTGAATTTACTAGATGTTATGTTGAACCTTATTTAAGCTAGGAATGTCCTTTGTGGCCTACTGTCAAATTGAACCTCAGAGCTGTACCTTATTGCTATGTGTCTGATTCCCTCTCACACGCTACCAGCATCCTGGCAAACATTTAACAAGGTCGCATGACTCTGTTGGTGGATCCCAGATTTCCGTGTGTGATAATGGACTGGAATGTCATGTTTCCCTTATATTTAATTCCCCCATTACTTGTGTAGCTAGATTTATATTTAGCAAGAGTAGCTCCAATTTTGTTGCTGTGTCTATACAAGGAAGACTGAAAGCTAGAACTGCTTAACTAGAATACAAATAACTCTATGGAATACAATGGAAATTATTCATATCCTTGGTATCAACCTCTGACACTGCATCTTTAAATCTTCTTGAGAAGCACAATATACCCATCTGTGCTCCTGTCCTGAAGATGAACCTGGCTGGTATAATTGACTCTCAATCTTTTGGAGAGAGCCATTGAAAATAACTTTATCTAATGCACCCTCTTTATTACAACTGTAAAACTTCTTCTTATTCTTCTTCTTTTGAGGTCATGGGCTAAGAACTCACCAAGTAGCATATCTGGAGGGAAATGCAGTACCTTACCAAGCACTGTTATGTGCCATGTATAGATTTCAGCTGTAGCAGCCAACTGTTGAATTTCCAAACACCAAATGCAAAATTAAATGAAAGAAGAGCTTTATCCACAATATAAGAAAACAAACTACACATTCCCACATCAACTTGCATAGGGGATAAAATATTATCCATTAAAAGGATAGCACTGAGCAACCATTGGTACGGGGAGATAGGCCATCTCATCCATCTTTTCATTTCTTCATATGTTTCAGAACTGTCTGCAATCTATCCAATATTTTTTTCCTCAACAGATAAAGTTATATTGGATAAAGGTAATCTCATGCCCATCAGAGAGTTGGAAGTCTTTTTTTCCAAGAAAGAGACTAAGCACCACAACATCTTTTTCAGAAGGCTCTTGCCTACATACTAAAGGATTGCTATGTTTGCACATGTCACCAATTGATAAGATGTAGCAAAGCAAAGGGGAGAAACTTGTTTATGAGTGACCAACAAATGCAGTCATTGATTTAAAAAAATAGATGAACAACAAAGACACATCTACAAGCTGAATTGTGTAGCTGTTGGGAAGTCTGAATTCTCTAGGGGTTCACAAGTACAGTGGTGCCTCGGGTTACGAAATTAATTCGTTCCGTGGCCACTTTCGTAACCCGAAAAGCCTTCGTAAGCCGAATTGCCATAGGCGCTAATGGGGAAAAGCCGCGATTCCGTGCGAAAAAGCCGAAAAAAGCACCAAAACTTTTTTCGTAACCCGAAAAAACATTCGTAACCCGGAACAATGATTCCCTATGGGATTTTTTCGTATCCCGAAAATTTCGTAACCTGGGTATTTCGTATCCCGAGGTACCACTGTACAGCATAGGAGAGAACAAAAAAAAAAATACTACATTATGATAATCAATGTGGGAGATCTAGGTTAGAGATTAATCTAGACATTTGGATCAACCAGTGAAAGAACGATGGAGATTATCACATGAGGGCTATTTGCACTTTAATAATGCTATTCAAAAGTTATTTAGCAATAATGATACAATGGCCAAATTGTAACACTTACTTTCACATGGTATCACAATAACAGGGCATTAACGATTCACAAACGGTAAAATAGTGCTTTTACATCCTGCACATTGAAAGAAGGGGTTGTGATTGGAGAGAAGAAAAAGGGTAATCTCTCACCACTAAAGAACACTCCTGTGTTTCTACTGAACAGCACACCAAGGGACTGGGTGATTGAATTTATGAAGCACTATTGACATGCTATTAATGCTTTTTTTATCCTTAATGAGAATTTGCACTAGAATGACGTTTTGATGATGGGACAAGTACGGTATGTGCACAACGTCGTGTGAAAATCTTCCTGCAATCATGCAAACATGATCAGAGCATAGTGCTTTTCTCCCACTTCTTATCCCCATGTGATAATCTCCTACATAAACAACAGAATAATTTCTGACTAACATAGCAGAGGGTATCCCATGTCTCAGGGATGTTTTCGTCCTCTTTAGTTGGAACATTCAAATTCAAGGATTGTCTTTGTATTTGCATTTTATCTATTTAGAAACTGTTGATGCTACCTTTCTGCCAAACATTTTCAGGGTAATTTCACCAATCTCTAGATGTTGTAGCTATTAAACAACAATTTTAAAAAAACATGTCAGGATGCACAGGGAAGCCATTGAAATCCACAAACATCTGGACAATTTCAACGGGAAAGAGGAAACCCTTAAAGTAAACAAGGTTTGACTACCAGTCCTGAAAAATAGCAAGATGAAGACTCAACAGATGCAAATGAGAAATCTCCCAGGGTCAGGGGTTTCCCAGCAGACAATGAGCACTAATCAAGCAGACACTAATCCTCTTTTGCAGATCCTCCCACCCTGAGGCCTGCCATTAGCAACAGAACAATACACATGCAAATCACTCCTCCCCTCCCAGGGTCACACAGTATATACATATCCAACTCCTTTCCAGGCAAGCATTCTCGAAGATGCCAGCCCTAGATGCTGGCGAAACGTCAGGAAGAAACGCTTCTAGATCATGGCCACATAGCCCAAAAAACCCACAAAAAATTAATTTAAAAAGCCACAGATTAAAGCAATTTTGAGAACATTCAATTTATAATCAAGGCACCAAAACACAATAATCTTGTATCTGGAATCCCCTAACCTGATCTCTAAAGGTATGGGGAAGAAACACTCGGTTAATGCACTACTGAGATAATCTTGAATGCCACTACAGAGTCATAGAATTAGAAACAGTCTAAAAAACAATTAGATACAATTCTCAAGTGATTTAGGAAATGAGGTGCTGTCTAATACATTCTCAAGGAAAATGTGTAAAGATCAGAATTATAATCATTAAAGATGAGTATGTCAGTCTAGTTTGTTATGCTTTTGCAGAATATCTTCATGAGCTGGAAACATGTTTAAACACAGTGTGTTCAATGCATCTAACCAAGTGAAAAGTGCTCGTTGTGATTTTAACACACTAAAAAAGTTGCAGAAATGAAGCTTTGGTCACAACGGATCATAGTAAGAGTTTAAGACAATCATCTGGTCTCACATAATATGAAGTGGGAAACTAAAACTCAACAATCAGTCATATTGTCACCTTACAAAACAAAATGAATAATTATTCTCCTGTTTCAAAATTAACTACATCCTCCATCTTCTTTATTTTTTTTATTGGAAACACATAATTACTGGCATGATATAACTAATCTGTTAACCTCTAAACCTTTCAAAAGTCCCTAATTAATGCCATTTTGTGCCAATTAATATGTTACAAGAATCCAGAGTGCCACCCTGCTCATAATTGCTGAAAACAATCCATGGCAAGAGAATGCAACTGCATTGAATATTCATATCTGAGTGCAAAGGTTAATTCATGCTGTACTTGTGTTATACTGGTCTAATTATCTACTGACGGAGTATTTTTAAGGTATGTTGTCAATTCTGCGGACTAGGTTCAGTGGACTGAAACTCAATTGCATGCCTTTTTTAAAAAAATAAGTGCTTAATAGCCATCTCCAGTTGCTTTTGTAAGTGAAAAGTGAAGCAAGCAAAGCTGCTAAATCAGATGAGGTTGCTTCTGCGCTTATAATTTCAAGAAGCAACTCCATTCTTACTCATAGACTTTTACACGGCAAGAGTCCTTCTTGCCTTTCTTTGTATGTAAGGAAGGCTTTGCTTCTTCAAACGTTTCTGTAAGGAGAATCTGAATGAAATATTTTCAAGTAACAATTCAGCTTTGTATTCAAAAATGGAATGGAATGGCTAAAGTTATAAGGCAGGATCCCATCATATCGCAGAGCCATTTCAAGTACAAAGAGTATAGCTAAAGGTTTAGCCCTCCCTCAAGAAAAGAACTAATCATACCAATCGGTATATGGGTCAAGTGTGCTGAAGAAAGCAATAAAAGTAAAATATCTGATGGAAGTAGTTAAAGATGACATCATTTGTAAGCAACATGTCTTTTCTGAGATCTTTACTTTTCTATGAAATTGGTATAGCAGCACATGGCTTCAATATTACTCCACACTGTAAAGTACAATGTAGTTTACATGAATGGTATGATGCATTATTTTATAATGCTTTATTCATGGAATCCTTTGCCCAGTTCTGAGCACCACCATTTCACAAGTTAGAACATGTCCAGCAACTAAGATGGTAAAAAATGTGGAAACAAGAAAGTTTATCACACTAGGGAAATCCTGTGAAAAAATGAGATTTAAAAGAAATAGAAAAAAACCCCACAAAATCAAGTTGATTTTCACACATGCCATTATTAAACTTGTGTTAATACGAATGCAAGTAAACAAAAGCTGCTCATTTTTACTTTTGGGATTTTCCAAAAGTAAAACGGAGTGGCTTTTGTCTACTTTCCCTCCACTTTCCTTTTGGGTTAACATTAGTTTAACAATGATGTCATGTGAAAATCTACCTGCTTTTGTAGGTTTTCCCCCCAATTCCCCCCCCCCCAATTTTTGCATGGGATTTCCTCCATGTGATAAACTCCTAAGTTGAGGGGGCTGGAAGTTTTCAGCCTGAAGAAGAGAAGATTGAGAGATGATATGATAGCCATCTCTAGATATCTGAAGGGCTGTCATGTGAGAATTGTTATCTACTACTCCAAACCAACTGATTCAAATTATAAGAAAGCAATGGCTAAACATTGGAAAGAACTTTCTGATGGTAAGAACAAATTAACTTGGTAGGTGGTGAATTCTCCTTTGTTGCAGATTTTTTAAACAGAGTCCAAATGGCGACTTTTTGGAGGTGCTTTAGTGATAGATTTTTGCATTGGCAGATAGTTAGACGATATGGAACCCCTTCTAACTCTACGATTTTAAAAACTTTGCATAAGAAAAAAGGTATATCTTTTACCTCTGTTGATAATGGTGACTCTACTCACTCCATCCTTGAAGAGGAGCATATCATACACTCAGGGTTTCAGTAAACAGAGATATGTTGGCTCCAAAGTTTTACAAAGCACAAAAGGCCATTTCCACCCCTGCCCCCCTTTGCTATTCCACAAGTTCAGGACAGTAACAAGACCTTCAGAGCTATCCCCTGGGGCCACAAGCCAAGCCAGGTGTCTTTAAATTGTACTGCGATTAGTTACTTGAAGTCTATGCAGGAGCAGCCTCTTTCACATTTCAGGTCTCTGGGCAATCTTGTGTGGGGGCAGGGAGGAGAAGTTCATGCAGATCCCGAATCTCAGTATCATTCACCACTCTTATAGCCACAAGCAAGTCAGGCGGGCACAGAGGGGCTTTTCCCAAAGTGTTTTGAATTTAAGATCTTTGCTGGAAGATGAGAAATAGGGTCCTACAATGGCAGTGGAAATTGGAAACAAGCCATCTTTGAGGGATGTTTGACAATTCCTTATCCCTCTGTCTGTGACATTCTTTCTATACCCTTCAATTGCCCCAATTTGGCATTTTTTTTCCCAATTGCTTTTAAAATATCCCAGTTTCTCTCTCCTTCTCTCACTTTTCCTCTTTGTCCTCACCTTATTTCAGTTGCTGCAAACTGAGATCAAACCTCAAAAGTAGGTTGTACTAAATTAACTCCTCAAGAGGAAAGGAAGTTTTACCCTTCCCTGTAGACTCAGACAAAAGCAAATTGCTACAGCTTATCTTAGCTTGTCTTTTCTCCATTGTTATTAACTTTTGCCATTTTGGCTACACTCTGATTTTGCTTGGCCACATGTGTCTTGGTTTTTACCTGTGAAATGATGGAGAGTATTGAAATGTGTTTAGAATGGAGCGATAGTTATGTAGCATCTGTGAAATGTCAGAGGGTTCTTCTTCCCATTACAGCCAAGTCCAAAATATGTTCTATGATCTTGCTTCTTTTTTCTCATACTATGGCCATCCCACCCTCCTCCACACTGGAGGCTGTGGAGCTGGGATGGGCTTTTTGCTGCCCTCCTACTGGTGGAGACCAGGGCAGTTAGAATCATGCCATGATTTGTTGTCATGGCATGAGGCTTTAGGGGGTGTGGTTAAGGGCATGCTTTGCCTGTCATCTTCAACCAAGAGTATATATATCCCACTCTCTTCAGTGCCAGCATTCTTTGGAGACGCCAGCCACAGCTGCTGGCAAAATGTCAGTAATAAACTCTTTTAGAACATGGCCGCATAGCCCAAGAAACCCACAAAAAACTATGGATGCCAGCCAAGAAAGCCTTCAACTTCACATTTATTTATTTAAATTTCTATCCTGCATTTCTCCCAGCACAGGATGAGGTAGCAATACTGTAGCTACCCATGATTTTGGAAGTACATGCTTTAATACAAATTTAATGCTTTAAATCAGGGGTGGGCAGGGTGTGGCCTGAAGACTTCATGAGGCCCCATCACCCTGCTTTTTGAGGGTCCCAGGATCCCTGTATCCACCCAAACATTGGAAAATTTAAAGCAGAGGTTAAATGGCTACTTTTCAGGAGTGCATTCACTATGTATTCCTTCATTGGTAGGGACTGGACTAAATGGCCTTTCCAACACTATGATTCGGCTTCACATTAACCAATATACAGTTTGACCCCCCATATCTGTAGAGGTAACATTTCTGGACCTACCAAGGAAATGCGAAATAGTGGATAATAGCAGACCCTATTGAAATGAATGGTTCCTGGAAAAAGTTGATCATAGCAAGAATGTCTCTCTAGACATTTCTAGGTCTTCCAGCTTGACTGTCTGGTCAACATCTGCTGTAGTATACCATAGGTTCATACTTGTGGATGTAGAAAACACCTAAAGAAAACATACTTTTCTAGACATGGGTAAGTGAAACCAAGGGTACCAGTTCCATGGATACTGGGATCATACTATAACAACACTATTGAGCAAAACCCTTCTATATTCCCCTTGTGTTGTTATGTGGCTCATGTATCAAGACATGCCTCCTTTCCTCTGTAATACTTTCTCCCTTTAAAGCACACAGTGTTGAGTTGAGCCCTTTTAATTCTTTAGGGTTTGCTGCCATCATGAATATCACACAGCTGATCAAATTTCTAGCATTGCCGTTGAAGAGACATTACTTGTGGAAAGATCTTCTTTTTTTAAAAAAATCTTAACTGATGCATTTTAAATGTAGCAAAATCACATTGTATTTAAAAAATTGGTTACAGTGTGGATCCATTGTTCTTTCTTTCAAATTGAATTTAATTCCCAGGAATCAGCCAAGGATCATAGCAAGGATGTCATAAAAATTTGATTCAATGGCTGCATGCAATTGCAAATACTCTGGAAAATTCATTTATTCTTAGCCCTGATGATTGTTTCTCCACAGAGGTATTAAACAAACTATATACCCTAATGAACAAGCACAAAAAAGGCAGGAGAAGTTAGGATATGGGTCACAGTCTTGTCAGAATTGTTCTCCTGTCTAAAAGTTAGGTATCAGGAACAGACCTTTCTCCCTGTTAAGATGTGCAAGGAATTCCATTTTTCTTGCTTTTGCTACTCATGAATTTTTACCTTTTTCAAATTAGTTGAAAACTTTGTTCCCTTAACATAAAATGGAGCGCAGGTCTACTAAATTATTCTTGCCTAGTCTGCTACCATTTGCAGTAAATCAATCAACATTAGTTTAGGGAATTCTCTGCTATTTTAAGTAATGTAATAATGGTGCAGTTTTGCATCAAATTTAAGCCTATTTTACACGCTTTTCACTCTTTCTAAGAGCTATCAAGGAGGAGGTGAATGCAGTGCATCATCATAATCAAATGGAATTCAAACAGAATGATCTCTTAAAAACTAGAATCCCACTCTCTGGCCAGCTTGTTAACAATCTGGGGTAACTCAACAACTACAGGATCACAACCTTACCAGCAGGGGATGTGGCAGGTCTGCTGATTTTTTCTTACTGGTTAAATGCTGTCTAAATGGACAGCACTCTTTTGATGCTGAACTGCATATCTCAATGGCATCTGGAGTCAGGTGAGAAAATCTCCTCTTCTAGAAATTTCTGGAAATATTTGGATGTATGTTTATGGAAAACATTGTGTTACTTATGAAAGAGATGGATGATGAAGAAAGAGATACAAATAAAAGAGAAGGGGGAACAAATGCATTTTTCGATTTCCAAATGTGTCTAACCGATTTTGTATTAACAAGGGTGATAGAAAAATGAATGCTATTTTCCTGTTATCATTCTGTAAGTATGGTAAAAAAAAGTAGGAAGATTTTCTGAGAATGACTGAGAGCACCTGACCTGCTGAAACACATGAAAATTTCATTTGTAAAAGAAATTGGCCTTTTATGTGCAAGAATATTATAATTTTGTGACTTAGAATCCTTTGCTAGAGAGTTCTAGTTATGGGGAGTGCTTAGAAAATTCTAAGTCCTTTGCCAGACTATAGATCCAGGATTCTAAAGGGTGGAGTCATGGTAGTTAATATGGTCTCAGACTCGTATAACTGTATAGTGCAAATGTTTTTCTGTTTATCCCAACCTTTTAAAAATTGTCATGGCATTGCTGCCAGATCTTCTGAGTGACAGCTCTTTATACACTGGTGCCTCGGGATACGAAATGATCGGGTTACGAAATTTCCGGGATACGAAAAAGTTGGATTGGCAAAAACTGTTTCGGGTTACGAAATATTTTTCGGGTTACGAAATTCATTTCGGCGCGAAATTCAAATGCTGCAAAGTGCAGCTATAGGCTTTCCAGTGCTAACGGAAAGCCTTTTCGGGTTACGAAATTTTCGGGTTACGAAAGGAATGGCGGAACGAATTAATTTCGTAACCCGAGGCACCAGTGTACTTCCACTCTTGGCTGCAAAGGGAATTGTACACTGTTCTTTTGCCTGTTCTGGATGAGTTGAGTACCTTTCCTGGTTCACCCAGGGCAGGGCAGGATGTTGGCTACCCAGCTACCCTGCTGTTTGGCAGGGAAGGGGGAATAGGGGCAGTTAACTTTGATCCTATTTTCAAAACTGAAATCTAATATTTTAGAGAGAAGCGCTACACCTACAACATCAGCCCCTTGATCAGTGCTGGAAATCACATGCACAAGACCTTGTGACATATGTATTTTCCCCATCCCATTAGGGATTCATGTACATTGGAGTTTCTTAAACCCTTTGATGTAGGGGGACCAACACCCCTGCCCCAAAGTTCCAGGGACCAGTACTATATTTGTGCATGTTGGCTACAGTTGTTTCATCCTTTCCCAGAAGCTCTCCAGGGACAGTCACCAATCCATAGACCACTACTCTGAGTAACTTTATGTGCATCATCCCCTTAGTTGGACTGAGGCACCTGTTTAGATCTTTATCTTGGACTTGTCCTACTTCAGACATGGGTACTGGTGTGGGGGGTTAAGAAATCACTGTCTTCCATTCTTAATCCTCCCATATTTTTCCCCATGCTTCTTTGCATACTCCCCCCCCATCAAAAATCTATTAAAGAGGGAAAGATGGAATAGTTGCAGAATGCCTGTTCATTGGTATGTCTAGAAACTACCTAAGATGATAAGCAAGAAATGCCACATGGATTGCAAATAGATGTATTTTGTATTTTTAAAATCCTTACAGGGTGAGCCCAACAGGCCATCATCATGGAGACAACTATCACAAGCTAGATGCCTCCACCATGTCCATAAGGAGGGCATGAAGACAACAGCCTTTACTTGCCCTTGGATTTACTTTAGGTTTTTTTGTTTTTTTGTTTTTTTGTTTAGTTATTTGCTGCCTTCTGGCACTAAAATGTCTTCCTTCAATGTAGCAGAAGCAAAAAAATAATATAAAACCTAGTTAAAACACAACCTCCTTCAACCTAGTGTCCCCATACATGTCTGACATATCTGAAGGCCACAAGATGAAGATAAAGGAATTACAACTAAAGTGAGAATAGAATGACAAAATCAGTAAGAGGAGTAGTTTGCACAGATGAAATATGGGCATACATTTATGCAGTGTCATAACACAACAGCTAAAATTCAAAAGAAAGGCAGCCAAATAGGGCTATACCATAACCTTTACTATACTTTGCAGGGGCTATATCTACTACTCTGAGATCTTTTGATGTAGAGTGGAATATAGATATTTTAGCAATAACAACAATAGCAACAACAGAAAGACCTCAGATCCCATCTGATCTTGGAAGCTAAGCAGGTTCAGCCCTGGTTAGTAGTTGCGTGGGAGACCACCAACAAATACCAGATGCTGTAAGCTGTATTTCAGAGGGAAAATGTATTTCAGAGGAATAAAACTCTGTGAAATTCATGGGGTTCCCATAAGCTGATATGCAACTTGAAGGTATTTACCCACAGACTGTTTTACTTTGTTTTCTAAATATTTCTCTCACTCTCCATTCTTTCTCTGTTTTTGGCAAACCATTCCATCTTTCCCCATGCTTTTGAAAAATGTGTCCTGTCAATCTTTTCTTACATGGTCTTTGGTTTCTGGTCTGATTGTTTAGCCTCAGAACAAGGACCCTGAGATAAGCATCTGAAGCCTGGAAATGCTATCCTGTTTGACTTTCAGGGACTGTTGGGACATGCTTCAAAGATCTGGCAAAGCTACAGAGGGTTAAAAGCGATTGTGCTTTAAAACAATGGAATTTACATGCTTCAGAGGGTTTCTTTCTCCTTATCTTGTCTGTGAGGAATTAATAAGTTAAAGGCATTCAACTCAGAATGGCGGCTTGATTGCTTGCCTTTTTATTAAGTAGCTGAGGCGTGAGGAGACTGTGGAGCTTGATAGATTTTCAGACACTCCTCATTTTGAAACCGACTTCTGTTTTTTGATGTCCTTACTCCACCTCCAGTTCATAATTTTATTCTACAAGCTATAAATATGTGTGTGTTTTAAAATAAAAACTAGTGCCCGCCTTCTTAAGAACACAAAATGGGTATTTGATGGCTCTCTGTTGCATTTGTTGTAATAAAGCAGCTTTTTGGTTTAGAAAAGAATGTACTTTGGGTGAAAAAAATAATAACAAAAGATTAGAAATTGGTAGTTCCCCAAATAGTGTTTGACTGTAATTCCCTTCATTGCTATGCTGGCTCAGACTGATACATATCACAGTCCAGCAACATCTGGAAGACTGCACATTCCCCATACCTGTGACAGAATTGTATAAAATTATGAATAGCGTGGAGAAAATGGGTTTCTGAAAATTTTAGTTCTCCTCATCCAAAGGAACTAGATGGCTATTGGTATTGGACAGACAAAAGAAAACTTTATACCACCCATTAAAGTTGCCAGCTCAGAAGCACCCCAGGTCTGAGACCTAAAGACCTACGGTATATAATTGTATATAAGTCGAGAAATTTAGGTTAAAAAATTGACCCCAAAAACCCATATAAAAGGGTCAATATGGTACTTCAACTCGTTTTTCCCCAGGCAGGCTGCCTCCGCAAGGGACAGCCCACCTGGGGAGATGCTGGGGAGGGTGATTGATCGCCCTGCAGCCTCTTCCTAGCTAGGCTCCCTTCCTGGGAAAAAGGCCAGTTGGGAAGATGCTGGTGAGGGCAAATCTTCCACAACAGCCCCATTCTCACCATCACACTACAAAAAATAAAATAGGAATATACTGTATAGCTTTCATTGTAGCCATCATCACACTTCTTCTTTATCGCACAACCAGGGTTGCTGCCCCATCACACTCTCTTCTTGACAGTCCCTTAACTCTGTCTCCATGCCTGATGCCCCAACAAGAATCCCTTTAGGATTTTAAACAAAAAACCTTTCCCATCTTTTTAATTCAGTTCTGAAGCTCTGCTACCACAATTCAAGTGAAAAAGAAAGAAAGAAAAGAAAGAAAGAAAGAAAGAAATAGAAAAAATTAACGTAATCAGGAATAGTGAGGGTGAATGGGGAACAGAGGAGAGGAGGGGACAGTGGTACCACATAACTTGCCTTTGTGCAACTGCTCTGGGAACAATATTTCACATCTGGAGTCTTGCGCACTTGCCAGGTCATTCACGAGGGTTTTCTGTCAATTAAAAGGACAAGTCGGGGATAGAGAAGCTACAGTTTGGAGGAGGCATCATGCAATGAGTCTCCTGATGCACTGAAGCAGGATCTGAACAGAGCTGCATTTGTGGGCACACTTCCTTTTTGTTATCTGTTGTATTTATCATTTGTTGTTGCTGGTGGCACAATGGTGGTTAAATGTTCTGCACCATAAGGTTCAATACCAACAAAAGGGCTCAAGCTTAACTCGGGCTTGCATCCTTCCGAGGTCGGTAAAATGAGTACCCAGCTTGTTGGGGCAATTAGCTTACAATTTGTAAACCGCCTAGGGAGTGCTTAAGTGCACTGATAAACGGTATAAAATGTACTTGCTATTGCTACTGATTTTTATTTGTTTATTTATTTTGCTGTTTATTTTTTGTGATAGGGACAGACTGTCCAGTTTCAAAGTTTGCTTAGTAAACTTGTCCAAACTACAGATTCCTCATCAGAACTATCAGATATGTTGACACTCCTATGTCTTTAAGGGCATTCTATAGTCTTTCATGATCATTGCAATCTAAGCCTTTACAGCACATGCCGATTTTCTTTTGGAACTCCCTGCAGTGCTCCGTTAGCTATTGTATATTTACAAAAGAAAATTACAGCGCTATAGAAATAAAGTTTATTAATAATAATAATAATAATAATAATAATAAAGGAAGTACCTCTTCCTTTCCTGAACCCTACCTGGACCTCTGAGGTTTCTCTTCCATGTATGGTTGAAGTCTATGTTGCAGTATTTTGAGCATAATTTTGCTGGCATGGGAGATTAGTACTATGGTTCTATAATTGCTGCAGTCTCTTGTGTCTCCTTTTTTGTGGATGGGGAGGTATATTGATTGCTTCCAATCTGTTGGCCATCGTTTTGTTTTCCATATCTTTTGACATATGTTGGTTAGCATTAGAGTTGACTCTGTCAATGTGGATTGCAGCAGTTCTATTAGAATATCACCTGTTCCTGGAGATATGTTTTTTGCGATTTCTTTTATTGCAGCTTTCACCTCAGTCTTTAGAATTTGGAGCTCATCTTCATATGGCTCTTCGTTCCATGTGTCCTTCATGTTGTCATCCCTTTTATATAATTTCTTCTGTGTATTGCATCCAACATCTTTTTATTCCTTCCTGGTTTTGAATTATGTTATTTTTATTGTCACAGAGCATCCCGGCCCTTGGTTTGAACTTTCCTTTGCTTTCTCAAATTTTGTGGAATAATATTCTTGTTCTTTCCTTTTTGTTGTTGACTTCTATTTCTCTGCATTGCTCACTGTAGTAATTTTTCTTATCTTTGTGCACTAGCTGTTGTACTTTTGCATTCATGGTTCTTGGTTTGTTCCTATCTCCTTTTTCTTTTCTTCCTTTCCTTTCCTTTGTTCTTTAGCATTTTATCTGTCATCCATGGTTTCTTCACTTTTTTTTGCCTGTTGAAAGTGTTTTTGTGCATTCGTCTTTTATTATGTCCCTGGCTTCAGACCAAACCTCTACTGGTTCACAATCTATTATACTTAGTACTGCAAATCTGTTTCTTATATTGACAATGAATTCTGTGGAATTGTTTTTTAAATTATATTTTGGCATGATTAGTTTTGTTCTCTTCTTGAGTTCTACTTTTATTTTTGATATGAGTAATTTGTGATCTGTGCCACAATCAGTACCTGGCCACCACTATGGAGCTTCACCATCTTTTACTTCCAAATACGTAATCTATTTGGTTTTTGCATTGGCCATTTAGTGATGTCCATGTATGTAATCCTTTCTCTGGTGTTTGCAATGAATAAGTTGTTGGCTTTACAAAAAATTATCAGACACTCACCTGCTTCTTTTCTCTTTCCTAATGCGAATCTTTCGACTGTTTTTGATTCTTTGCTTCGTACTTTGACGTTCCAAACTCCAATAATCAGCTTCACATCCTGTGATGGTGTGTTGTCAATTTCTTCCTGTACTCCTTCATAGAATTTATCAATTTCTGTCAGTTTCTTCTCTCCTCCTTCTGGAAGATGGGCAAGGCTGGGGGCCTGAGATAGTCTGTGCCACCCTCTCCCTCTGTCCCTCACTGGCTTCACTTTAGCCTCATGGCTGGCTCTTTCCTTTTTCCCTTCCTCTTCCTCCCAGCTGTTTCACCTCTCTCTCTTGCTTGCATGGAGAGTGCTTAAGTGCATTGATAAGCAGTATAAAAATGTACTTGCTATTGCTATCTCTGTTTTATATCTCATTTTGTACTCTGCCTTTCTCCTCTGTGTGTATTACTCAAAGCTAACAAGGGTTTTTTTAAACAGACTGTGAGTAGAAGCTTGGCGTATATGCATTACTTTATGATCGCACAACGGTATGCAAGATGGATGTTTTCTGTTTTGCAATGGATGTACATAGTCACAAGCATGACACACAGCGAGAATAAAACACGTCCATAAAGATAGCGTCAGCTGTTATGGGCAGTATTACTAATGTATGAATGGATCATTCATCTCTATTTCAGGCCTTTCAGTGCTGTTGTACTTTGGCCTTATTTACAACCAAATGATCAGCCCAAATGCTGCCTTTTCATTTTTCTACCACTGGGAGATCACAGCTTTTTATTTAATGTTTTATATATTTGCAATGACTCATGTGATTGTGATGTCTCTCTGGCTCTTTAAGGGCATAAAGTATATGAGCAATATGTTAAGAGCATTTACATTGTTAGGAAAAGCTTTGCAGGAACATGCCTTGCTTAGCACTTCTGTATCTATCACATTTATTTTCCGCTGGCCTCCTACAGCGCAAATGTTTCTGGCTATGCTTTCCTGCTTAATAAGATACACGAGGAACATTGTCTGAATCAAAGAAGAATAAACACACAATTTGATTATGTTCAAAGGGACGCATTTATAGCAGAACACAGGTGGAAAATGCACTGCTGAGTGTCAGCAGGAGAAAAACTGTCTGCAAAATCCAGGATATCGTAATATGTTCTTCTATTCTGTAAAGACTATTTGGGAGAACAGACTCTCCCTATGGAGTTGTAATATGAGATTCAGTCATGAGGTAGCTACCAAACACTGTCAGAAGCAAGAGAATGCCGGCTACATAAAAAGTCCCAAATTTTTATTCAGGTTATAATGGCTGGGTCCAGAGATTTATTGGCAGAATTCTGCAAATAGGACTGACCACTCTTCAGTCTTGGCAAGACTCTGAGTCTTGCTCTAAGGGTTGAAGGCTCCTCTGAAACATGTTGTTAGAAGTAGCAAACTTAGCCTACCTATACTGGGTAGTTTGTCCCTATAATAAAGTCAAATATCCTACAGGAAGTAGATTTGGTCTGACCTTGAAAGCTAAGCAGGGTTATCACTACTTTTATGAAAGATCACCAATGAATACCAGGTGCTGTAGGCTATATTTCAGTGGAAAGAACTGGTAAAGCTACCTTTGAGTATTCCTTGCCTAAGGACACCCTATGAAACCCTATGGGATCACCACAGATTGACAGGTAACTTGAAGGCATGTGTGATCACACACACATCTCTAAAACAGTTTACACCTATCATGTATTATTTCCTGTTTGTTGACAGCCACACCATCTCTTTTTCTGCATCTTTGTTAGTTTGCACTTAGTCTGAACTTGTTCTTTTCTCTCTCTTTCCATGTTTGAAGAGCACATGTTGGCAGAGCATCACCATGAAATATAATGCTTAGTGCTTATAAGTAAGTGAGTCCCTATACTGGGAGTTCACATACAGTTTACGAACTGCTCTTTTTTTAAAACAAAATCTCTGTTAGATCTTGTGTGTGGAGTGGTAGTGGAAGGGGACTGGTTATTGCTCACCTTCTGCTTGTGAATGTTAATTACTCTGTTTGTGAGATACGCTGCTCTTTTTTCATATTTCCCAACAGTTTGAGGTTTGACAAGAATGGCAGGAGGAAGTGGACAAACTGCCTGCCACTACTTTTGTTAATTGAAACCTATACTTGAATGAAGACTCTTCTGCAAAAATAAGAGTTTTTCCATTAGGATGAAATACTTTATTTTTTCATGTGACACAGCTTTGGAGTTGACTGCTCTATATATTCCAGAACATTCAAGTAAACAATATTTTCAGTGGAGCTTGGCATGTGTGGCTACAACTAACTAATAATCAATTACTTATAACCACTTTTTCTTTCAAATAAAGACATTGCACTTACATTACTATTCTATCTTAACCAGGGACAACTCCACTTCTTGAGTTACACTTTTAGTTACTCTTACCATTGCAGGGGTGGTGGTCTCACTAAATCAGTAGTATATCACTGAACTTATTAGTATTGCCACTTCATGCTGTGTTGTGAGAATACTGATAACAGCAGGAGAGTGCATTTGGTGCTACTTGTCAGTGGCCAGTAGCATTCAAGTGCTTTAAAAAAACTCTCTAAAGTTATTATTTCAATTACTGTTGTGAAATGAAAAAGAGAAAAAAATTAGTTTTAAAAATTGTAATTCTATCAGTAATGACTGAGGGGTTTCCCCCCAAAAAAAATAGGACTCTAATTACTTTTCAAAACCTGTGTCTCACATCTTCTGAAGAGTACTAACAAATGAAGAACAAACTCCTCACACTTCCAGTGCAAAGTGTGGATGCTATCTTATGAGGAAAGATTTGTTGAGCTCATGGTATATGAGCTGTATGAATTTATTATCTTCTTTTCCCCTTTGTGAGCTCAATTTAAGAGGACCAAGCAGCAAAGGAGGAAGGCAAGGACATTTACTGAGTTAGTGAGAAACTGGGCATATATACCTGAGAGATATATTACCACATTTCCCATCAGGCACATGGCAAGGCACATGAAAGCTGAATTTATGCATACTGTGAATTTTTTTCTGGCTAACTTGCTTCATTATAATGAGGGCAAGACAGATGATCATGGAAAAAGTTCCTGAAAACATAAAGGCCAGGAGGAGGAAGAAAAACTAGGATAGTGCAGGAGGTGCTGCTTTGGTCATTCACCTTGCAATGCTGTTTACTGCCTAAAGGCACCCCAAGGTTTGGAGAAGACCATCATACTGAGTGAGATTTGCAAAGATAATAGGAGCAGGATGTCCCTCTCTCTACCCAGTCTCAAGTGTCTTTCTTAGCTTCACAGGTTTGGTCATGGGTATCACATCACATGACAATAAAAGGAAAGTGTTGCCATGCAGTTGTTGCATCTTTTGTTCTTCCACTAAGGAGTGGTGCCTCATAAGCAGAGGCAATATAGGTTATTCAGACTTTTCCATTTTTAAGACCATTTTTATTATACTGTTAAATTATATTAGACAACTTGATTAAGTTTGGTTACAACTACAGATGTCCCCTCTGATTCTGCACCTTGCATATTACATTTGAGAGAACCTTAAAATCCTCTCTGGGAGTGTAATGACCCTTATCCTGAGTATTCTTCTACTTTGATGTCCTGTTTTGATTTTCAGGGGATTGTGACTACCCAAGACAGTTTTAGGGGAATTTTTTCATTCGTGTTTCATAACGCAGACAAATCTTTTTATGTGACTCCAAGCTATCTAACGCGTCTTACCTTCTCCTATCACAGTCATTGCAGGTTTGTATATCTGTTTCTTTTTTATAAAAAAAATGCAAAAGGGTTTCTCCTGTGGCATCATTATATTTGCATGGATATTCTATTACTGGGGCTGAAGGCAGCATGTACCAAACAGAAATAGCACAGATGTTTCATACATAGTTAAAGAAAAGACTTATATGGACATCTATTCCCTCCTCCTCCTCCTCCTCCTCCTCCTCCTCCTCCTCCTCTATAGATTTTTTCCTTTTGAAAAGTTTACTTTATAGCATCTATTAAAGATAGACATCAAAGAACAGGCTTTTTAAATAGAGTACTTAGTGTCCTGTTACATGATACTGGCATGCGCTCACCTTAGAGACCATCTTCTCTTCCTAGGCCTATTTAATGCTTGACGTCATGTGGAGAGGCCCTCCTTGTGATGCTCATGCTCCAGAGAGTCATTCGCTCTATAGTCATCTGGTTTAGTGTCATTGGACTTATTTTTGGAATACACTTCTCCCAGATGCTTCACATGCTCTTACAATTCTTATTTTTAGATAAAGATGCACTTCTCTATCCATGTTTTCAGTTGGATCTTCACTGCAGAAATAATCCAGTTTAACTCCCATGGTTCAATGCTATGGAATTCTGGGAACTGTAGTTTGTTGTGGCACCAGAGTTATCTATCAGAGAAAGCTGCATGTCTTGCAAAATTGCAAGTCCCAGAATTGCATAGCATTGAGCCATGGCAATTAAAGGGGTGTCAAACTAGATTATTTCTGCAGAGCAGGTGCAGCCTTACTGGTACTTGTCAGCTTACATACAGTTATGCTTTGGATAATGACTTAGGTTGTTTTTGTGTACGTTCACATTGGCTGTACACTGCTTGGAAATCTTGAAATGAAAGCAGTTTATGAATACTTTATAAAAAATAAATCGTAAAAACACCAAATTAATGTACAATAGAACCCCATACCTATATATGTATTATTACAACAAATGTTAAACAGCAAGATGTCTATATAAAAAACAAAATGAAAAACATTTCTTTTAAAAAAAGAGAAAATACAGTGACAAAATGACTCTGAAAGTGAGTTTATGGTGTCATTGAGACTTAAATCTTCTATCCCTCTGTAAATGTAAAACCTCTTCTTTTCAAAAAAAAAAAAAAAATTATACCATTCAACTACATAGTGAAATGCTAAGAATCATTGACTAGATTTGCTCTTAAGGCACAGTAATTGCATTCCTTTTTGTTTTTATTTTTGATATGCTTTGTGTTACTGAAAAGCCCCCCTTTTGCATTCAGTTTGATAACAGCTACATAGATTATTCAAGTTGTCTTCATTTTCCCTCCCAGCTCTACCTGTCTTTACCTGTCATTTCCCCTCCCAGCTCTACCTCCAGATACGACAAAGTTCTAGGGGTAGCAAACCCTGGTAAAAGAGGTAGACATGACTGGGAGATCATAACCCTGTTGTTTCACTGCAAGATTAGACATTTATACATATTCATTTAGAGCCATTTTTCACACTCCTCTTCTGGCAATTTATCTAAACTAAATGTGCAGTCCTTGCTCAGAACAAGAAACAATATTATCTGTATCTCCTGAAAAGTAGTCATTTTCCTCTGTTTCTATAGTGTTTGTGAAAGCTATTTGAATCAGTTGATAAATATATTGCATAGTGCACATTGTACAGGGCTTATTACTTTTTAAAATCTATATGTGTAAAAGAATGGCCATTATACTGGGGAATTTATTATCCAAATTAAACAGTAGGGCATATTTTAAAATAGAGTTTCTAAGTCTCAGGGCACCAACTGAAGTCTCAGGGAATTGCTATGCAAGGAGGCATATCTCAGGGCAAACACTTTTTTTTATGGCTTTAAAGCTTGGAAGCACATCTCCTCCCTTGGCACCAAAGCTCACTGGATTGAAACTCAGAGATTTGTACTGTATGTATGTAAGCACCGTGATATTGTATTTTTTTGTATTTTTTTATTCAGCTGTATTTTGATATTACACCTCTGGATGCCAGCATGTGCTATTGAGGTTGTGATAACCTTCTAAACACCAGAAAGGTAGTATTTGAGTGAGGCACATGGACCCCAGACATGTACATGACTTAATCGCAAATTATAAAAGGGGTTTGCTAAAAGAGGCAATTCCCCCCTCCCTCATGGCCTACATTTCATACTGAAATTACTAAAAAGTTAAGGATGGGTTCTCACCAACAGATCAAACAAGACCCACTTTCCTTTATTCCCTACTGTTTCCCAGTTACCCTTCCTGTCCACACATTTTGGAGTGCCCCAGATCCTGTCAAAGCTTTGTGAAGTCAGTGATGCTGCCATCCATCAAATTAGTCTTTTTCATCTTCTTTCAATCCACCACTTCTTAATTTTTTTGGGGGGAGGGGTTCCTTCTTAAGCGCTATTAAGTCTTTAGAGTTTATCGCACCACAGCGGATTGGGGACGGAACGAAAGGGGCCAGGAATGAGTGCAGAACGAGTGGGGGATGCATTTTACTGCACACAAAAGTCCCCATTCTGTTTTGTTCCCTTCCATTTCATCCCCCATCAGTCCCACAGGAGGCAATTTTTGAGAACGCTTTCTGAACAGTTTTCAAAAATTGCCTCCTGTAGGATGGATGGAGGATGGAATGGAAGGGAATGGAACGGAAGGGAATGGAACGGGGACTTCCTGCGTGCGGTAAAATGCATCCCCCACTTGTTCCAGCCCCATCCTGGCCCCTTTTGTAACGCATAAGCCCCGTTCCAGGGGCCTGTGCAATAAACTTCTTTGTTTCTCATCAAATCTCTTTAGCCTGAGGCTAGTTTTAAAGTATAAATATGACTAGGAAAACCTAGCCTTTTCGCCACAGTCACCCCCCCCCCCCGCTATGCTTGGTAGCTGTTGCCCTCAGACTCCCGCCTGAGCCATTCTCTTCCTACTTGGCACACAGTTTACTCCCAGTAGTATTCCTAGACTGGTGCTTCCAAGTCTTCCAGTTTGGATAATTCCTGATTTCTGTGGCCCATACTTCAAGTCAGGTTAGACTGAACTGGATCTGAATTGCATCTCAATCTGACTGCATTTCCTTCATATACAGTCAGCCCTCCTTATACACGACTTTTTATTCATGGATTCAAGCATCCACGGATTGAAAATATTTTAAAAAATTATAAATTCCAAATAGCAAACCTTGAGTTTCCATTTTATATAAGGGACACAATTTTGCTATGCCATTATATTTAATGGGACTTGAGCATCCATGGATTTTGTTAACCATGGGGGGTCCTGGAACCAGACCACAGTGGATAACAAGAACCTACTGTATCTGATTACAACTAATACTAATAGTTGTAATTATAGTTTTTGCAGTATTTCTCTGTTTTATTGACTGGGGAAAGGGGGAATGATTCCTAAGAGTGCCTTGCTTAAGGCCACCGAGTGTCAGAACTGAGTTTTAAACTAGGGATTGCAGTAGTGCTGCCTTTGTAGACGAATGCAGTCTTTGAGACAAAGTAGATTGCTGCAATAATAACACTTCTTTTCTGCGCCTCTAAATGAACAAGCTTTGTCACTATTGTGGCAAATTCAAAAAGTCTGTTTTCCTTCATTATCATTTTGGGGAAAAGTATGTATTAGGGCTCGGGAGATTTCTACAGTTATATTGAAACATTTTTGAAATATGGAGAAACATCTTCAGACAGTCTTTCTCTGAAAGCACCAACAACACAAACAAGTGGAGTGTTTCATTTAGCTAGCACCAGCTGTCCACTATGAATGGAAACACTTAGATTGTGGGGGGCATTATCATGATGAAGAAATCTGGGAAAGAGAAGCATGTGCAGTTCTTCCTGCAGTTGTCTCTCTGTTGAGAGAAATTCTCCCTCTTGGAACTGGCTTTATCAATACAACAGACTGCTAGTCAAAGAATTTCCTTGGGATCTTTGAAGATTTTTACAAGAAGGAAATGCTTTGATGAAATGGATTATTACTTGGGAAAGCATGACTAATTTTACCCACCTTCTACTTCTCCTGATCTTTTCAGGCATCATATTGCCCAGTGTAGTTTATCTCCAATTCCAGTGCCAAATTATTTGAAATGTTTCAGAGGTAGAAAAGATAAATAGGTTTTCCATCTGTCAGGATTCTGTACATGGTATTCTGTATATTATGTTTAAATCAATACTGGAAGCCAAGCAAGAGATAACTGTTTTCAGGTGGGACTCTGCAGGGGAGTTTCTTTTAAAAACCCTTTGTATAGATGTGCAAAGATGCTCCGTGATTCTTTACAATCTCAGGGACTCAGAAATAAGGAAAGAAAATTAATTATCATAAACTAACATATCTAATTAATTTATTCAGTTCATTTGCAAGGGTATGGATGAAAGTACCCATGCATCTTTCTGCTTTCTGTGAATGTGAAGACACTGCTAAAGCTGGATATGTTTCCCTTTCTTGAGTTATAAGCAAGTTAATGCAAAGAACTATATAAATGTGTATATCGGGAGGGGGATGTGTACAAACATTTGAGTAAATATGTTAAAATGTGTAAATTAAATGTGTAAATATTGTAATGCGAAAATGTAAATATATATGTGATTTTTTTAGCTTTTCAATAAAAATATTTTAAAAATGTGTAAATTAAGAAATATGCATTAAACTGAGTACATAATGAACAGTGTACACAAAAATAACAGAAAATGTGTTTGAGGCTGGGTGGGGTGTGTCTTACAACTTGATATAGAATTTGAAGAGGATGAGAATCAGGAATTTAACAAAAACAGGTAAACTAAAATTGATAGATTTTCAAAAACTTATCCAAAAAGTAAGTTTTAAAAAGCACGTACTAAAAAGCTGTATTCATTCAAGATTGATACCTGCATACAACTGGCAGTAAATTGTGGCCCCATTTGTTGAAAGATTACTCCATTTGGTCTTATTAATATACAGTACTCACATTTGTATGTAGCCTCTCCTTTACATAAGGGACACAATATATACATTTCACTACTTTACCTTAGAACAGCTTTTTAAAGCAGGTTAAGCTGAAAGTGTCTTGCCCAACATCATTCAGTAATTTGTATGGCTGGGTAGGAACCAAATTCTCCCTCCAAAGTCTAAAGCAGAGGTAGGAATCACACAGCCCTGCAGATTTTGTGATGCTATAACTCCCAATTTTTTTCACCCTTGGCAATACAGGCTAGGACTGCAGGAACTTAATGTGGCAAGGATGCACCCTGACCTACAGCGTTCTGCTAGCACTACACAAGTGTAAGCCTAGACCAGACAAATGGAGCATCTCCTGCAGCCCTGTGTTCTCTGCTTTTACCTTCTTAGTCTTAGAAGGAAGGTCTACAATTGTACTTCTGATCACATGGAGCTCTTTAAATGTTCTCAAGCTGAATGCAGTGCCATCCTGCTGAGGAAACTGTGGGTGGAAGGGCATTTCCTACCTTACTATTTCATAATACTTAAACAGGATTTAAGAAGCTAACCTGTACCTTCTCTTCTTATTGAAGCTCTCCATAGTGTCAATCCTCCAAATGGTTTCCAACACCACCAGAGCAGTGTACACTTTTAAAGTGTTCCTTCTGATAGAAAAAATGTGCTCAGGTCAGTACAAAAACCTGATTTTTTTTTTTGGATAATGGTTAACTATATATTTTAGTCCCTTTTCTGTTAATTGTTGTTATCAATCTGGTAATATGGCAGTTTGGGTTGCAACCACAACTGTAAAGCATATGTTGGTTTAAAGTGAATCACAGATTCCCTCCCCCTCCCCACTTGCCAGAACATACACAAGTAAATTCAAAAGCCTAAAAACATATTTACATTTATTAAGTGCACAGTCATGCTGGGCCTAAAAAAAAGATGAAAAAGTAAAATCATTATTTTATTTATTTATTTGCTAGAATATGACACCGAGACATGAAGAGCACAAATGCTGTAAACAAACTGAATGCAGGTAACAAAAAAAGCACTGTATTGTATATTTGAAAAATGTTGTTTGAGTAAAGCACCTTAATGTATGTCTGTGTACTATATAAAACCAACCTCTATAACTATACTGTGATGTATGGTGTATCAAAGATCTAAAGAAGAGCCCTGCTGCTGAGGTCAAGTAGTCAGTTCTTTGCTCCTCATAGCCTCTAGATGCCTCATAGTTTGTCAAAATGTCCCTTTAAAGAAAAATAAAACAAACAAACAAAAATGTGGAAGAGGTTATATATCCCCTTCTGATTTGAGAGAAAGTGTACTTTAAAAACTTTTATACAGTATACAGAGTCACTGCAATCTATTGAAAATTGAATCAGTGGTCCTGGAGACACCTAGGAAAGGTGAATCTGCTCCCCTGCTTCCATCCAAGAAAAGAGCTGACGAGGAAGTCTGATAGGGTCAAAGTTTGCAAAACAGCTTTGAAGAGCAATGTGTGGCCTCAGGCAAAATGTTGCCCACCCTAATTGTGTTCAATGGCTAAAGCATCAATAGTAACTTCTGGAACTCCTTGAATCTTTATGAAGTAGTTGAAATATTTTTGTTTTTTAATTCCAAAATTACTTGCTATATTACAATTTTGATTAATTTGTCTGAATTGGCTTTGAGTTTCCACTACAAAGTTAAAGTAATGAAATGTTACAGCAAATCACAGAGAAGAGTTTGCAAGACCTGAGTAGGACTGTTAATAACACAGAACATTACTGCACAAGTCGCTAGTGATGGAGTGGAATTACAATATGTGATTGCTCCCTTTTTTGCATGACATCAGCACTCATCTGTTGCCCTATCATTATAATTGCACAATTTCTCATTAATGAGCGAAACCTGTCAATGACCACCAATATCGCTACATTCACATGACTGTGCAAATGTGGATTGCTTTAGCATACAGTAGTGAGATTTCAAGATCAACATCATGCTAGTGGGTATATTATGAGTTGTTCTCCCTGCTTCTGGTTTAGTGAAAAAGGTTTCATAGGATCCATTGATGCTGGATAGAAGAGTGTGTTTCTATATACAGAACCATTTATTCTGAAACTTAAAAGAATAACATGGAACTCTAGAAGCCTGAATCATTGGAAATGAGTTGCTCAAAGAATCTCGTGATGACCGATCTGATGTCATCGTTGTGAGATTTCATAAGAACAAACAAACAAAATCCCACATGTGCAAAGCAGGGGGAAAAAGAGGCTGGAGGCTGGGATAGTGTATGTTGTGTGGAAAACTGAGACAAAAAACATTCATCACAAAGCAAGGCCTATCATGCTATTAAAAGGTAATGGAAAAAAATGTTTTCATAGCATTATTGCTATCATTGTATTCATGTTATAGAAATTGCATGAATACAATGTTAGAGGACCCTGGTGTGGTAATGGCCACAATCTTTTGCCAGTCTCTCATTCATAGAATCACCATGAATGAAAGCTGACTTGACAGCACATAACAATAACAGTTATGTAAGGGACCATATGATATATAGATGTTTGTATACAACTCCCATAGTAAGGCTGTCCCCACTGCCTAAACTACAATTATGCACTCCAATGCTTCATTTCAAAATGATCTCTTAGGGATTGGATTCTTTTTTAAAAACACATCCTTTTCTGATGCCTAGTTAATTTCTGTCAGTACATACAAGCTCATATTCTTCGTGTTCAGTACTCAGTAAGCTTCCTTTGTAGTTCATTAGCATTTGGGCTGTAGAAATATAATAGTGTCAAAAGTTAGAAGTAATAACTGAGAAAAGCCTTCAGAAGAGAAATTCTCAGGCAACTTTCGCTACAACTGTCACAAGTGCATCAGGATTAATAGTAAGAACTAATAAAAGCACACACTTTCCCTCGTATTCTCTCCCCCAGGTGTATCCTGTCTCTTTCTTTAATGCCCTACCCTTTCCAGTGTATATATTTCTTATTTCAAATGCCTTTTCCATTTCCTTCTTTCTGAAAGGCTATTTAAAAAGAAAATGTACTGCGGTGGATAGGGAAACTGGTGAAGAATGTAACTTTCTAGGTTTTTTTGCGAGGAGAAGTAAAACCTATTATGTTCTGTGAGAATATGGAAAAGATAAATATGCAAATCTGTCCCAGTTCTCAGTGCATGTTCTCCAAAGCCCTGAGGCAGGAAAGCTTTTAAGATTTTGCTGAAGCCAACTTCTGTTTGGCAAAGCTCTTAGACAGTTCACTTCATCAGTGTCAGCTAAGATGCTAAGGAAGTTATTTGGAAATGAGCTTGGTTTTTGCTGCTTCATGTCGCACCAAAATTCTGATTCATTTTCCCATATGCTTATGGGTCCTGCTACTGGTGTACATGCACAGATATTAGGATACAGTTTTAAAGGTAAAGATGGACTTGACTAAACTGCTGGTGCAAGTCATTCCCTCTGACATCAGAAATGGGGTGCCCAGCATTGATCACAAGGCCATGCACCTTGTTGTGATCTCAGAGGGAGTGGCATTGCTGGATTTTCCTGAAAAATCAAGAAAAAGTTGAGTTTATTTACACCACTTTAACAGAAAGAAAGGGTGGGTTCAGGGTGGAACCAGCTTCACACCATAAGACAGTCTGTACTTAGATTGAGGATTTGGCCCTGTGTCTTGAAGACAGATCACAGAGATTGTGGGGTGGGGAAACTATTTTAATTGCCCCATGTAAACATGTCCTGAGTTATGTTTCTTCAAACAGTTGCATATAAGGTAAGGTTGATGAATCTCCAGATATTGTTGGAGTCTATCCTATCAGTCCCAGCTAGTTCAGCCAAGAGTGATGAATAGAGAATTTCTGGAGAGCCACAGTTTCTCCAGACCTGCTGTAAAGGAAAGTAACCACATCCCATTATGTTCCAGTTCTCAAGTTCTCAGAAGAGTGGTTTTTAATAATAAAGGTATTAGTCTAATACCTAGGCCCATTTACAGCCAACCCAGTGGAATTTCATTGTTAGCATACAAAGGGATGGCCAATATCCTGGTCAAGGTTATGCTGTAAAGTACCTAGAGTTATTACATGTGTAATATATTTTTTCTGTTTATTAAAAATTGATGAAATTTCTAAGTGTACTTTGGAAGACAAATAAATCCTGTGACAGTTGTGCTATACAACTTTAAAAAGTGAGAGAGAAAACTGCCAAATTTTAAATTTCTTGACAGAACTGGATGAAATATGCAGTGACATGATACTGCGCCCCCAATCTGGCCTTTCTGCAGAACAAAAAGGAGCTGCAAAAAGCATCATCTGGACGCAGCACCAGAGGGGCATCGTGACACCACCCACCATGTGGTGGGGTGCACGGCATCACACCAGCATGGGGGCAAAGTCGGTGCTTGCATGGTGTGGACGCCTGCCCCACTCCACCCCAATGCCAGTCTTTGATGCTGGTCTGTCGAGGCTCTAAGAGTTCTTCCTCCCAGTGATATTTCTTCCAGTTTCTCAATTTCCAGCACTGCAGTAATTTAATATTTCATCTGAGTGCTTAGAAATACAGTTTATGTATTTAAGATAAATGAACAAAGTTACAAACAGAATGCAAAAAAAGCATTGTGCTGCAGAAAGGCCAGATTTGGGCCACAGTGTGTAGTTGCCGCTGCCCTGATCCATTGCTGAAAGGGGCAACTGCAGGCTGCCGCTTAGAGGTGGTCTGTTCTGCCCCATATTTGGAGGCAATGGCCTTGTCTCTCCTCCCATCATAGCTACATTCCTGGATTCATTTTACCTTGCAGGAGTACACCTGCCCAACCTCCCTGAATAAACCCTGTTCAATTCTGGATTCAGAATCTGTTCAAGTCTGAAACACACCTCATCATAGACTGATGCTATTTTAAGACACAAAGAAACCACGGTGGTCTTCTTGCTTGACTTGTACAAAGGAATGAAGGATTACATGCCACACCTGGTCTCAGTTGAATAAAATAAAGCTACTGCTCACTTCTCTCCCTCTTATATCTATAAAATAGCTGTCTCCTCAGGCACAAGTCCATGGGGGAGAAATACTTTTTGAAACAAAACATGCTGTAGCACAAAGTAGCTGGCAACTAAACTAGGCCACCTGTCAGCACACAATGATTTTATGTGAACTATGGCTTTGCTTTGTGCTCATTTGGAAAGGTCACTTAATGATGACTCATACTGTTTCAGGCACCATAGCATGAAACCATCCCAGAAAATAAAGAGGTCAGCTGATTATTCCACTTGTTAAGTACAAAATCACACAGCTGAAAAAGGAAGAAGGAAGATTAAGTAAATGATAATTTACATTTCCTCTTATTATCAACATTGCTAATTTTTAGCTGACTTTGTAGCTGTACCTTTACTAAAAGCTAAGTGTACAATAATCGATCCAGAGGGTGTGGAAATCTTAATCTGTGTTATTCTCACACATGAAAATGAAAAAATTGAGAGTTTTTTTTCTCCCTTTGAACAATATTACACAATTTTTGCTCCACATTTCCTACCTATGATTTCTATAGAAAATATGTATTTTGTGCAGAATGTAATGTCCTTTCATAAAAATGGAATGGCTTTTCACTAACATAAAACTTAATGCTTTTTACACAACCTTTTTTTTACAAAAATACAGAGAAAAACAATCACTGAGAAAGATGTGAAATCCCTCATGATGTGTTATGACAGCCTTCACACTGAGGTCAAGAAAATTTGCAAATATTTCTTCTAGCCTTATTATTCAGAAACCATCTTTCTCCAGGTTTTTATAAATAAAATGGCATAAAGATGTTGCTGCAATATGGTGGTTTGTATTCTATTCACATCTATAGTAACTGAAAGCAATTACTGTCTGCCTAGTGGTCAAACATCAGTGCCAACTCTTTTGTTCCAGTTTGTACTGAACAATTGTCCACCTCACAACAGCCAACCTGGCCACAGATTCAGCTAATTGGTTCACTTGTCAGTAAGCTCTGCAGGAAAGCCAGGGCCTGACATAGCTTTCTGACTGCATTACCCTTTCAACTCCTAGGCCTGGCTTTGCTAGGGCATGATGGAGGCAGCCTGCCAAAACAAAATAAGGGAGTGTGTACTTTGTCATGGTGTGTGTTACTAGCCATTCCCTAAGTAATAAGAAAGCTTGCATTTCCAGGGCAATCACTCTTGAACATGCGATCAATACATTCACTTTGAAAAAGCAGAGACTTCCTGAAGAAAATCTCATTTGATAGCAAAAATACTGTGGTGTCTGATTATAGATCTATATTTGAAAGATCAGTGATATTAATATATCTTTGAAAGCTAATAAGGCAAAAGGTCTTTCTATGTGATCAATCAAAGTATGCCCCAAAAACACAAATCTTTTTTCTGTATGAATGCAATATCCCATCTGGTTTTTTTTACCATAGGAAGGACATAATTTGCTGTGTTAGACAGCTATGTTATTGTTTATCAATCTTCCTTTTGGGGGCAGCATGTAGGAACTAAAGGGAAAGCAATATCTCAAGCCATCATTTGGGCCACCTATAGTTAGTGCCCATGAGCTCCGTTACCTTAGTCTTGTTCATTTGTTCAATACAAGCTCAGTTCAAATATTACAGAAGCATGTTCACCATGATTTAGTCGGGGAAGAACCTGGGGTCAACTGTCAGGTCTCTGCTCACCAAAATATCACAGCAGGGTTGGCCCATAACATTATACAGTAAGTGAAGTCATGCAAATTACTGGCTGAACACTGCTGGGGGAATATTGCTCTCTGGGTGACCAGATGTCATAACTGCAAATGAGGACAAGGCACTGCAAAATGTAGGACATTTTAGAAAAATGTAAGACATTTCAAAATGAAAGCTAAAAGCACTAATATAAATATAAATTCATTATTCTTCTGCTGAAAATGGAGGACATTTTGAAATTCCTGCTGGGCAGTAGGTTGAAATGTAGGTTGAAATCCAGTCTACAGAGCTTTTTGAGTGTTCTGTCTCTCCCTGAAGGCAATTTTGAGACAGCATTTACATATACTAGATGAGGGCAAATTGCCTCATTTCCCTTTTCCCACAGTGCCCTATTTCATCCAGGGGAGAAATGCAAGGGGAGTGTAGCTCAGGGTTTGGACATGAAAGCCCTGTTTGGGAATTACTCACCAGGTCTGAATCAATACTTGAGTAGGGGAGCATATAACCTCATCCCCCTCCATAGCTGCTTTCCTCATATGGAAAGTGACAGGACCAATGAAAAGAGTTTCATATAGAAACACTCTGCATGAGAAAGAGGAATGGAAATTCAGGATTCTTGCTCTCTGAAGAGTCTCTGTGTGGACAGAAGCTTTTCTTTAGACTTTTTGCTTTCCATGTATGGAAAGTGATGATGGAGAGAGAACTGCTAAATGTTCCTCTACTTGCATATTAACTCACACCTGCTAAATATCGCCTACATGAATTGGTTTCTGCCATATCGCATTGAAACAGGCAGCAGTGTATACAAGCCATCTCCCAGTTAATGCTAGTTCTCAAGAAACCTACTACCAGAATCCCTGAGCATTACTCTATTGCCACAGAGACACAGTCAAAAAGTGCAGTAAAAATACAAGAGCTCTCTGTAGCATGTTCCTTCTTATCCCTTACGAAAGCAATGTGTCTAGAAATAGAGGGCGGGAAACGAGACTCCAGGGACTCTTTCACATTATAGAGTTATAGCACTATGGTTCTACTTCAACTGTCATAAGCAGCATCCTATGAACCTTACGGGCTGCAGCTTGAGGAGGGACTTTTGCTTTTTGGAAGAGAATTCTAGACCATCACTCCCTTCATAAGCTGCAAATCCTAAGATTTCACAGGATATTGCCATGATAGTTAATCAGTATAAGCAACCTTGGGGACTTGTGGAAACAGGAATGTGACTCATAAATAATTACAAAAACAAATGAAATAAATAAAATTACTGCCTAGAGAGCTAGCCCACCTCAAACCGCTCTAGTGAAAGTCTGTTGGAAGTAGATGAAGCAATACATACTGCCATATGAAAAGAGCACTCCCCTGGCAAGAATATTAACTCTAGAGCCAAAAATTATTTAACTATACATGAAAGGTTAAAGGGATAAGATCAGCTCATTTCCACACTTTTTTTATTTTATTTTAGAAGGGCTGGAAGAAACTCCCTCTATAACATTGTACACATAAAGGATTTTCTCAGTGCAATTGTGAGCCTTGAGATGCAGGTCTGCAGCTTGGGTGTGTTCTGGGATTCAACTTTCCAATATGGGACCCAAAAACACAGTACTGTTAAAACAAACAAACAAACAAATTTAAAACACTTCTTCAAAGGTAGTTAATAATACTAATACCAACATACCAACACAAATACACGTTGTTGTTCTGTGGCTTCAAGTTGTTTCGGACTTCTGCAGACCTTAAGTCAAATACGTTATGGGGTTTTCTTGGTCCCATTAAAAAACCTTCTGCAACAAATAGTCAACACTCCAATGCCTGGGTAAACAGAAAGGTCTTTGACCACTGATGTAAAGAGAGATGTGGGGGGGGGGGGACCTATTCTGTGAAAGGGAATTCCACAGTCTGGGAGCAGTTGCCAAGAAGGCTCTCTCACATGTTCCCACCAAACAAATCTGTCATGGTGGTAAGACTGAGAGAAAGCCCTCCCCAATGATCTTAAAACTCAGACAGGCTCATATTGGCCCAGTACATACTGGCCCTGAAGGACACCCTTGTCACGTGCAAGGGACACCCCGCCCACACGCCCCTCACCCCTCACATGTGACAAAGGCATCCTCGCTGTGTGGTGCTGAATAGACAGCGTGTGCAGCGATGACGTCACTGCTGCGTGGCATCCAAATGGAGCTGTGCAGCAGTGATGTACTTGTGCCGCTGCAAGCTATTTGCGGTGGCACAAAAAGGAGCCACCTTTTAGTGGTCCTTTTTTTATGTAGCACCACCGTGCAATTTGGTTGCTGTGGTGCTGCTTCATAGCAACGAGAAGTGGCTCCCAGCCGCCTCTTCCTGGCGCTCTGTACCGTGCTACTGGGAGACAGCCTGAAACTCATGCTATATAGGGCTTTACAAATTATAGCTAGAACTTTGAATTGTGCCCAGAAACAGCCAGTAATCAGTGTAGCTATTACAATGGGCCTACATAGTAGTTGTATACCAGTTGTATTCCTGGTATACTAGTAAACCAGCCTGGAATAATATTATGATAGGAGAGGTATACCAATAATTTACATAAAACAAGAGTTAGCCAGAGTTAGTCCTATGATTAATGAAGCAGGGAGGAAAGGACTTGCACTTATTTATACCCCAGTAATGATTGTTGGTTTCCATTTCCTTGGGGCTGTGAATCTGCTCCAGTGCTTAGTGTGAAGATTAAAAGATCTATCCAAGCTGTTTCACCCTATCTCCAAAACAGGTTTATCCTGTAAATCTGAAATCCTGGAGCTGAGTGACAGCTGCCACTGTCTGCATCCTCATAGCAATAGCAATAGCATTTACATTTCTATACGCAGCTCTCTAAGTGGTTTATAATCTGTAAACCAATTGTCCTCAACAAGCTGGGTACTCATTTTACTGACATATGAAAGGATGGAAACCTTGGAGCCCTGGGATCTAACACACAACATTGTGGCTGCAATACTGACATTTAATCACTGCACTATGAGGGCTCCTATCAGTACAGGTTGTATTTCTTCATCTTTTACTTTTCATCCAACCTCCTTTCTCAATAAATGAATACATTACACTTGATCTAAAGGATATGGAGAGCACTTATGCTCCGTTGAAATAAATGGAGTTGTAGAACTTCATTCTGTCATAGCTATTGTACATATTCTATGTACAGTTGCAATTATATCATTTTATTCTATTATCTTGCAATAGCACTGAGCTGGTTTGGGTAAAACAGTTGTTATATGAAAGCTTCTGTAAATGTTATGAAGGAAAGAGACACTAGCATCTGGGGCACATCTATACTAGCTGCTAAATCCAGGGCCAGTCCAGAGCATTATGTCCCAGGCCAATCATGATGGTGACCACATGCACCTGGCTGAATACAGTGCAGCACCACATCATTATGCACACAGGCCAGTTGAGCCAAGATCACATTTGTCCCACTGGCCCATTCCATTTTTGGAACTTCCACCACCATTTCCTCATGGGCAGGAGCTCCATGTAAAGCCTACCCATCATGCTTCTGCTAAGGAAAGATTTGGTAGCCTCGACATGTATTCATTTCATTTCATTTCATTTCTATGCTGCTTCTCTCTCAGAAATGGACCCAGGAGTCTGGGTGCTGTTTCTGTCCCCAGCAGAAGTGCTGGCATGCCAGGTGTTTCTGCATGTGATGTAGTGGTAGTGATGGCTCTGAAAACATGCCATCCCCTTTTCCTGTGCTGCTCAGCATGGAGAAAGGGTCAGCCTGGTCTTGGCATGTGGACAACTGGACCCAATCCAATTGGACCCATTCTAACTGTCCACATGCCAAAAGGATCCAAGGTCATTCTGGGGTTTCCCGGAAACACCAAGGTTTTCCTGGACTTTGCTTAGTTCAAAGCAAAGTCAGGAGAAGGGCAACAAAATCCTTGATCCTCCCCAGAAGTAGCTGTATGTCATCAGGAATGCGAGCACCAGTTTCAGGGTGAGTACAGTATTTTTCACCATTGTAGACAAACCCATACCTAAGCTTTCTCTTCCTGTAACATCTAAATTATTTCATAATACAATGCAGTTTTGTCAGTATCAATGATGTTGTTACACATATGGATAATTGAGTAGTATATAGATAAATGAACAGGAAATGAATGAATACTTGATGTCTGATCATTGTCCAGGGTTGTGAACCTTTGGAAATATAAGCCCAAGATGAAGTTACACTAGGGTCAGCAATTTTGGAGTGGTCTTTCTGTTCCACTTGCTAGCCCTCTGGAACCGGTTATTTTGGATTTTTGCTTGCCTGGGAGAAGGGCCTATGGAGAGAGAGTGAAAGCAGTTTCTGTCAGCAGACTAGCCCACACTGGACAGTGGCCATAATTCTCAAGTTGTCCTCAAGGAACAGCCTGTGTCTTTGTTGTGTTTTATTTATGTTAATTCTTATTGTCATTGTGTGTATAATGTTTCACAGCTACTAACACAGCTACTAATCCTTAAATTGTCCTCAGGGAGCCGCCTCTGTCTTTATTGTGTTTTTTTTTAATGTTAATTCTTTCTCATTGTCATTGTGTGTATAACATTTCACAGCCAACATTTTTAGCAGTAACCCTTTCAACTGACCAAGATGTACAACTCCTTATTTATATGCATCCTGTGATATGATGCATCATCTAATATCACCACCAGCAGGTAGTTTAGGATTTGACTCACTTGGCTTCTCCCACTCCCCCAAGTTTTATTTCACCTTTTTCAATGTGGACTTTTGTGTATGAATTATTATTTTTCTTTCAAATGAATAGTTTCCCCTTAGTATCAGGCCATGGTAATTTTGTGCTGAATTGAGTGGGTGGATCCTAGGCTTCCAGCCTTCATAGTTTAAAAATGTGAGCTGTTTCATTGAAAGTAATGTGTTACAATCTGCACCTGCACGGCAGAAATAATGCACTTTAACACTGCTTTAACTGCCATGGCTCAGTGCTATGGAATACTGGGATTTGTAGCTTGTTGTGGCACCAGAGCTGGTCGACAGAGAAGGCTAGATATCTCACAAAACTGCAAATCCTAGAATTCTATCACATTGAACCATGGCAATTAAAGCAGTGGCAAACTAGATTATTTCTGCAGTGCAGATGCAGCCTGTGTTACCTTAATGGGTTACTTTTGGGAGTGACATGTGGTTCATCCTGTTATTTTTCCAACACAACATTGCAACTGTTAATGTTGTTACTTTTTGGTGTGATGAGATACATTTACTCATTACTGCCTAACTTTTGCTGGGGTCTCTCTCTCTCTCTCTCTCTGTGTGTGTGTCTGTGTGTCTGTGTGTGTGTGATGTGAAGGTACATGGGTTCATTTTACTATTTGTAAGAGTTTTATTAAATTAAAAAGTCATTAAAACTACTACATAACCAGTAATAAGTAACACATTACTTTTTAAAAAGTAATACTAATCTCAGTGCTTTAGTTTTTAAAAATATGCTTCATGCTTTGCCTCCAGTGAGGCTCACAGAAGAATGGCAAGAAAGAAAAACAATCTCCAAGTGCCTGTATTTATTGTGGAAAGTATATAATTCACTTATTAAAGGAAGACTGCAAATAAAGATTAAAGATCTTTTAAATAGATAATTAAAAGAGGATTGCTGTTTAAAATGTATAAATCATATATGCTGAAAAACACAAGACATGCTTCTCATCCTTTCCATTTTATATTCTACCCTGTGAGGTAGGTCTGACAGAAAGACATTGACTGATCTAAGGTCAGTGAGCAAGCTTCTAGCCGTATGGGGATTTGAACATCAGTATCACCAGGGCCAAGCCATCACACTAACTATTGTGCCACGATGGCTTTCTCCTTGTCTGTTCTTCCTTGACTAACTTATCAAGCAGGCATGGAATGGTAATGCGGGAATGTAGGAGGAGAAATGCTACTGGTGTTGTTTACCATTGAAGTGATACACACGGCTGTCTAAAGCTGCTCCCACTGCCCACTTTAGGATCATTAAGGCTGAGGTCTACTATTACATCGCTGCACCACTGAGCCATAACTGTAAGTAAGTTTGGTCTCTGAGAGGTCTCAAAGTGGCTTCTTTAAATAACATTCTAGAGAGAGGAGAGAATGTAATTTTGTTGATAAAATTAGATCAATTAATCAGACAGACCCACAAAGGATGTGTAGCAGAAAAAGCAGCTGTTACAATAAGGATTTTATTTATTAACATGGCAAATTCTCCTTTCATTTCTTTGGGAAATGAGCAGCAAGGCAATAGTAAAATATTTTAAACCTCATTGTGGGACTTTGGAGTGCAAGTGGAATGTTCTCCATCTATCACCATTATTAAGATGAAACTATTAACCTCCTGACAGCTTAATAACCATTTTTTATGTTATAATAACACAGGGCTCCATGGGGATCAGAGTTCCAATTCAGGAGGCAGTGTCCATCACTGGTTCAGGAAATTGAAACTTTGCGTTGAGCAAAATGGCTACGCAGCCAAACATCCCAAGCTTACTGACATTAGGTTGACTACGTTAGGTCCTGGTTTAGCTTTCCTGTAATTTAACCAATTTAGTGTGTAGTGCTCCGCTTCTGGGATTACATATCACTTGTACCAAAGTACAAAGCAGAAAAATAGGATTGATGGAGCAGATGTTATTGAGTCCAAGTGTTCCTGAAGGAAAAGTTGGATGGTTTGGTCAACTATAAAGAAGTGTTGCAGAGTGTGATGAACAGAACGATTGCTAGGAACTAAAGGCAAAATTTGCAGGAAACACTCATCCAAAGACAACCTGTCAATCAATGGTTTTATTTATACCCCTCAGTTTCCCCCATTACTGAGTCTCAATGAAGCTTCCAGATAAAAGAAATGCAAATTAAACCACAAGATTAAAATACTATTAAATTGTTCATAAAAGGAAGGAAAGATTAAATTGTTGCCAGTGCCAGTGAGATGAGTGAGAAAACAGGCAATCACACAGATCAATTTGAACACCGGAATTCTACTCAATGGAAGACAAAGGGAGATCACCATCCCTCTTCTATGACCACAGCTAGGTGTGTGTAGAGGATTCCAGTCACCACCTCCCTGTGTCCCACAACACTGGATTCAAGAGTCTAGTTAGCCTCCATAGTCATCCTTACCTTGTCTATAAGTCCCACAGCCCTAAGCACCAAGTCTTGGGAATGGCCTGTCATTGTAAAAGACCTTCCAGCTTTTCACCAAACAAAAACCATTCCTTACTGACCCTGCACACCCCTGACAAATGAAAACAAACCTACCTACCTAAATGGTGACTCTGCTAATCTTAATTCATAGCATTGAACATAAATGTAGAGACAGCAACCCAGAATTCTTTCTTGTCTTGTGTGAGAAACTATAAATTTGTAAGGAAAATGTAGGCTGTGGATGACTGTGTTTAAACTGTGCTCTGAATGGATTGACATGGAAAGAAAAAAGTGTCATTTGCTCAAGGTTGGACGAGAAATAACTGTTTATTTGTATGTCAACTGATTGCTAAATGTTAAGTGGGACTGTTTATTGTTCAGCTTCTGCCTTGTCAATTTTATTACTCTGTTTAAGAGATCCTGTGCTATCTCTCATCAAAGTTAACAGGATCTGGAGAAACAGCCCTCTAGCCTTAATTCAGGATAGACTGCCCTTAAAAAGGCCATGTCCAAAACAATAAAGATTATCACATAAATCCAAAGGGCATATTACTTTTTCATTTAATCTATTTTGGAAGTGCAAGTATTTGTAAACTTTTAAGTCATATAAAATTATTTTACCAATATAGGGCTGGACAGATGGGGAGGGGGGGGAAGGTCAGACAGAGGCCACCCCTTTATCCCCTGCATCGTTGCCATGGCGACTGCACGTCATGGCAACAATGCGCTCAGAAAAAGGCACTGCAAAACGCTGATCCTTTTTCTGTCGCTTCCAAGGCACCATTAGTGCCCTGGAGCAGAGTGGTGACTTCCGTTGTGCACTGTGCTGTTTGGATGTGATGCACAATGCATGTCATCAGTGTGCACACGCCAAAATGACACTGGGACAGTGTAGTAGGGCTCAGAAGCGTAGGGACGCTCAGCTCTACCAAGTCCTTAAATCAGCCCTGGGACAGCGCTTGTTGCCTATCTGTATTGGGCCATAGTACCCCAATAAAAGTTTAGAAGGTAAGGTAGAAAGTAACTTTTATTTTGCTGTCTTTTTCAGCCTCATAGGGGAATAATTGCCTATATAAACATACAGATTGATAAGGTGTTGTGAAAACATTCTCAGAATTATTAAAATTAATGTACTGTAGTTGTATTTTTTTTTAACTTTTAAATGAAAAATCTGTGGAACTGAACAGTAGGAGAGCACTGACTAATAGACAGCTGATTAATGTCCCTACTGTTTCATATTAAAGGCAATGGAGGGATAAATTATTATCTCCTGAAGCAGAATGGACCGTGACAATAGTGCAGACAATAACGTACTGAAAGGTAATATAAAATATAGGCTGTGGAATAAAATAGATACAATGAAAGATATATGGAACCTTACTCTAAATATATGAATCGTAATGAAACACAATGTTAGAAACCATGACATTCTTCAGTGTATAGTGGTTCTTTCTTTAGGTTTTCAGCAGCCTACTCAAGGCTATCCTCATGAAATTTACTTTGATCCTCGTGCATCTGCTGAATGGGATTGGAGAAGGGAAAAAGTGTTTTATGGGGTTGGCAGACAGTGAGCTATGGCAAATGTTATATTTGGCTGTTAGAGAGCTGGCTGGGATCTTGCTGCTTAAAACTGATTTTGCTTTGAGTCTACCGTAACCTTTTGGTGTGCTTTCTTCTGTATCCCAATGATGCCATTCAATCTATATGTTTGTGAATAAAAAGATAATTGCACAGACACTATGAGCCTCCATCTTTATCTCTTCCATTAGGAAGCAGTCCTGTATAGACTGCTTACTGTTTAAGGAAGGAAGTGGTATGTGAGTGTGAAACACAGTGAAAAACAAATATTCCCAGTAAATGGATAGCTACAGGTGACATACAGGAAACTGAAGATTTGACTTGACAATTACAAATACATTATATACAGGGCCAATTCATTTCAAAGCTTTCAGACAAGGTTTTAGCAATGTTAAACCTATCCATGATCTATGTCTATCTTGAAAAAACTTTGCTATGTAGCAACAATAGCCCATGCTTAACAGAAAACAAACCAGTCACACAGTCCTAGGATAAACATCACATCACCAGCTCCCTAATTTAATAGAAATTTTCCCCAGATATATCCTTAAAATTACATCAGAAATGTAGGCATTAATGATGCTGTTTAAAATCTTTCTTGCTGGTAATCCTAAACTTAAGTCTGTCATGGCTTCTTCATTTATTTGTGGATGTCACCCCTGCCCCAAGTACTTTTTCATGGCCAACTTTGTCTGGGATAAATTCCTCTTATTAAATGATAGCTTATCTAAAACAAATATGTAAAATGCAACATGACTAGACAAAGTGCTCTTAACACATAGGACATGCTACTATGAGAGAAATGTGCTCTTGGATGGACATTTACATTATGTTATGATTCTTCAGGTGTAGGTATTCATGATACAAATATAACACAAGAGAACCATGTACTACCATGCAGGACTTCTGTTTTCCTCTGCAGTCCCTCTCAAAATGATCAGCAAATGATGTGATCTCACTTCCAGTCACCATTTTGAGAGAGACTGTAAAGGAAAATTGAGGTATTTGGGTGTGCTGCTGTGCAGAGGAGCAACCTGTGGGGGAACTTCTGGGCAGAAGTGACCTCTGGCCCCCATGCCGTTGTCCATCCTTGTCTTAGAAACTTTTAGATAACCTAGGCAGCTACTTCCCTCACATTTCACATAGCTAGACCAAATGATTATCACAGGAAAGTTGGTGAGCTCATGTTCTTATCAATTAAAATAGTAGATGGAGTTGAATAGAGTAATGACACCTCTCATTTATGCCAATAAACAGAATATCCCCTTCCATGCCTAACATGAACTGTGTAATAGTGTCCCATGAATCAAGTAGATACTCCAAACTATCCCTTTTAATATGGCAAGTGGGCCACTCTGTATAGTAGCATATTGAATAGTGAAAGATGATGAGAGTTGGAGTCCAAAAAGATGGTCACACACTCCCTTGCCCTGCTGTAAAGAGTGAACAGTCATCTCCTCTAATATGCCCCCCCAATAATATGTTTGCACCCTTCCATTATCTCTTACTCCAGTTTTTGAGATCAGCATATTTATTCCATATAGATTTCTCATAAATGTGGTGTTACCTCAATTAATCTCTCAATTTACTCTGTCTTCATTGCTCTTAGGCCTTCTCCATCTCTCTTTCATTTTTTATCCAAAGGTTACCTGTGGCACTTGCAGCACATCTCACACTAGTGGCAACCTACTAGCAAAAGAAAATAGTGATTACAGTGTACCTTCTATCCTGTTCAGCATGCTTAGAGGTTAAACTGCCTGATAGTTAATATAGAATCATTTTGTGCAATGTATTATTTATGTATAGAAGGATAATTAATTTTCATCCACAGTTTTGTTTCAGTCTTTTGGTACATTGCAACAATCTTTTCAAATCCATTCCTTTATCTCCATGGGTCTTTCAATGGCTGGTTAACAAAAGATTATCACAGGAGGAGACCATGCTCTTGGTTTTCATGTATAATCCTAACTGGCATTATGGTGCCAAGTCTTTCATTCTTTATCTAGATCACATATGGGGCTAGCAAAATCAACAGAGGTCTGACCACCTCTCCCTTCAAAAAAAAAAAAAAAAATCTGAAAACATGGTGATAACAAAATTGGCATAAAGCCTATACCTGTTTCAAGCACAGACCTGCTGGGTTGGCATTTCTGAGCAGTTATGGTGATTTTCACTTTTTACAGCATGTAGAAGTCAACAGATCCTCTGGATACAATGATAAGTATGTTCCCTCTTTAATCAGTTTGTATGGGTGTTTCAAGGTGGTAGCATTTCACTGAAAATGCCAAATGAGAAACAGATGATATTTCAATTAGTACCTTATCAGTAAAGCATGAATCTACTTCATGCATGTCACAACTAGAAAGAATTTGTAGTCAAACTGCAACAGTTACTGCATCTCTCCCACTCATTGAAACTGTTGGGATACAGAGTCCTGAGAAAATGCACAATGTGATATTAAATAGTGACTGGACAACAAAGGGTCACTGTCTATCGGCCATGATGACAAGGCATTTTTCCACCAGTGCTGAGTCATGGGAAGTGATATCAGAGATGATGGTCACCAAGTGTAGTAAAGTGCTGCAAAAGGCTGCAAATGTGCAAAGTCACCCTGGATAGGGGACAGAGATCATTGTGACACAGGAGGAAGAGGCAGGGCCAAAAGGCCACGTGGAGCCCTGGCTATATAAGGAGAGTGACTCAAGTCACAGTGAGGGGTTGTTGTGATGGTGGATGGTGGACAGTATTGGAGTTGCATGAACTTCTGAAGAATAAAAGCCTCCTTTGTAAGACGTTTGTTTTCAGTATCTCTTCACTGACACTGAAGGGGAGAGGTGTTTCTCCAGCTTGCAAGCAGCTGACTGCATCTCCGAAGTTGGAGACTCTGGTGCAAGATGTTGACTTGGTAACCCATGGACTGTGCAACTACGCTAACAGAAACATGGAAAGCTGGAGAAAGATAGACTCACAGACACTAAGAGAAGATGTATTTGGTGGACTACAGTTAGAGGAAGCACTAGAGAAAAGAAGAAGTCCCAGCAGATTGGAAGAGGGCAAATGTTGTCCCATTTCAAAAAGGGGGGAAAAGAGAACCCAAAAACTTACTGCCCAGTCAGCCTGACATCAATACCAAGAAAGATTCTAGAGTAGATCATTAAACAGTTTGTAAGCATTTAGAAAGAAATGCCATAATAACTAAGGAGCTTATCGCACAGGGCTCCAGGAATGCTATTGGCATGGGATGAAAGGGGGGCATGATGGGAATGGAACAGGGTTATTACCCATTTTATCGCACACCAGAAAGCGGAAGTTCCTGTTCCGTTCCAAATCAGTGCCAGAGAGGTCAATTTTCAGGAACTGTTTAGAACAGTTCTCTACGGGACAGATTTGGAATGGAAAAGGGAATTCCAGTGGCATCGGCGGTGTTCCAGCGTGTGATAAAATGGGTGATAGCCACGTTCAGTTCCCATCACACCCCATTTCGTCCTGTGTCAATAGCGTTCCTGCAGCCCCGTGCAATAAGCTCCTAAAACTCAACTCAGGACTTCAACAAGGTCCTCATGATATTTTTGCAAAGTAGCTAGTAAAATCCTAAGGGTGCTCACCAATGATCCAGTGGTCGCGATCCAGCTTCAGGCGGTCTTGGATGAAACGGATTATCTGGACCCATTTCAAACTGGCTTCCGGGCGGGTTACGGGGTTGAGACGGCCATGGTCGCCTTGGTCGATGATCTCCGTCTGAGCATCGACAGGGGAAGCGTGTCCCTGTTGGTACTCTTGGACATCTCAGCGGCTTTCGATACCATAGACCATGGTATCCTTCTGGGGCGCCTCGCGGAGGTGGGGATCGGGGGCACTGCGCTCCAGTGGTTCTGTTCCTACCTCTCCGGGAGGTCCCAGATGGTGCAGCTGGGAGACGTGTGCTCCGATGAGAGGCCCCTTAAAACTGGGGTCCCTCAAGGGGCCATTCTGTCTCCCACGCTATTTAACATTTACATGAAACCGCTGGGAGAGATCATCCGGAGACATGGGGCGCGGGGTTATCAGTACGCTGATGACACCCAAATCATTTTCTCTATGTCTCCGACTGATGCAGTGACTGGGGATGGTGTCTCTCCTCTCGTGGCCTGTCTGGAGTCAGTAATGGGCTGGATGAGGGAAAACCGACTCAAACTGAATCCAGAGAAAACGGAGGTACTAGTGATAGGTTCCCCTGGTCCAGGAATGGCGGTGGTTCCACCTGTCCTGAACGGGGTCACGCTCCCTGTGAAGGACTCCGTGCGCAGTCTGGGCGTGCTTCTTGACTCGTTGCTTCACCTGACTGCTCAGGTGAATGCGACGGTCAAGAGCACTTGTTATCAGCTTCGGCTGATTCGCCAGCTGCACCCATACCTGGCCCAGAGGGACCTAGAAACTGTTGTACATGCTCTGGTAACTTCGAGACTGGATTTCTGCAACGTACTCTACATGGGGCAACCCTTATACCAAACTCGGAAGCTGCAAATGGTGCAAAACATGGCAGCCCGGCTGGTCACTGGCGCTCCCAGGACCAGCCATATAACACCAGTATTAAAAGATCTCCATTGGCTGCCCATTCGCTTCCGAGCTCAATATAAGGTGTTGGTAATTACCTATAAAGCCCTAAATGGCTTGGGCCCAGGATACCTACAGGACCGCCTCTCCCCGTACATTCCGCCTCACACCCTCAGAACGTCTGGGCAGCAGCTACTGAAGGTGCCTGGGGCTAGATTAGTCTCCACCACTCGGAGGACGTTCTCCATAGCTGCCCCAGCCCTTTGGAATGCGCTGCCCACAGAGCTCCGCTCGTCCACTACCCTGGCCCAATTTAGGAAGGACCTTAAAACCTTCCTATTCCAACAGGCATTCCCCGAGTAAATATCCTGTGGGCCTCCCTCCTCTTTCGTGGCCAAGAGGTTGGGCTTTGGGGCTTTTACTGTTGGTTTGGTTTTAATGTGTTTTTATTGTAATAGTTTGTATTTTTAATATGTTGTAAGCCGCCCTGATCGGAGGAAGGGCGGCATATAAATAAAAATTTTATTTATTTATTTATGACTCCTTTTCATCCTGGAGAGAAATGACCAGTAAGGTACCACAGGGTTCTTCTGTCCTGGACACAGTGCTATTCAACACCTTCATCCATTACTTGGGTGATGGAATAGACTACATGTTTATGAAATTTGCAGATGACACCAAATTAGGAAGGGTAGCTAAAAGGTATGTGTATTGTGTGCCTTCAAGCCTATTCTGACGTATGGCAAATCTATCATGGGGTTTTCTTGGCAAGATTTGTTCAGAGGTGCCATTGCCATTCTCTGACTTGCCCAAGGTCACCCACTGGTTTTCATTGGAGAGCAGGAATCGAACCCTGCTATCTAGAGTTATAGTACAACACTCAAACCACTATGCCTATATCCCACCCTATATCCAAGGATCCCAAAATGATGGACAATAAGAAACAATTTAAATCAGTTAAAATAATTTAAAGGCTAAAAAGCTAGTTAGCCACATGACATTTAAATTAAAAGTGATTAAAACAATAAAAAAGAATTGACATGTGAGCACATTTGGGAAAAATCAGCTATACTCCCACAAGCCATGCTTTTAATTGGCACCCAAATCACCACATCATGGTTGCCAATTGGATCTCTATAGGGAGGGTATTTTATAACTGGGGTGCCACAGCAGAGAAGAACGTCTCTCACATGCTCCCATAGTATATTGCCCTGACTGATGAGATACTGAGGAGGACCCCTCCAACAGACCTTAATTCTCAGGCTTGATGGATTCTAATTATGAAACCTGATGGTTTCTAAACAAATTATAAATCTAAGTGTTGATAACTACGCTGGTTCCACGAAAATAGTTTAGGACTAATCAAACTTGTTGTGCACCCACCGGCAATTTGAAGATATTGTTCAAGTCAAGAACTCTTTTAGACAAAAAGGATTCCCTGATGTGAAAAATGTTGAAACAAAATTTTGGGCACACCCTAGTTATTCAAAGAACTATTGCATAGTTGTTACCCTGGGACCAGGCTTCTGATTGCCACTCATGTTTAATATCAAAAGGGAAGCTGTAGGGGTGACCTGGGCATGACTCCCCTGTGGATGCCTGAACTGCTCACATGGAAAAACTGGTTAGGGCTAGCCAAGATCTATAAGGCACTCACCATGATGGGATTCCCTGAGACTCCAGCACAATCCCTTTTGTCTACACAGGGCAGTGAGAGGATCAGGGCCAAAGGAGGTGATTGCCTGTGATTACCTACGGTAGGGAAGCACTGGCAAATCCCTTTGTCTGGCGTGTTCACACCAATCACCCAACTATCCACTCCTATCCCAAACTATTCTTGTTTCCCTGTGAAACCATTTAGCAAGGCTTCTAATCCTTTCAAGCTTTGTTTTTTCCCCTGAAGACACAATTCTGGGTATATATACGGATAGTAAAACAGCCATTCTTTGGTCTAGTTTACTGGTAGACAGACACTCTGTAAAATTGACTAGGTTAGGCTCCTCAATATGCCAGCAAACTCCCCTTGCCACAGCAGCTATTGAGTCTTCTCCATTCCGGGCTCCCATCAATTGGAACCAAGATCCACATTTGGTAATGTATCACCGTTAGCAAGGCCTTAAACTATTCCATCTCTCCCACGTTTGCTTCCTAGCTCTTGTGTGTGAGTGTAAGTGTTGCATGTGTGTGTTGTGACTATTCTAATAAAACTGCAAAACCTATTTAAATTGTCTCTGGAGTTCTGTGTGATTTAGACCTGGTATAGGTCCAATTTGGGTTGCTATCTTTGGCCACTGTTGCTCCAGCTGGACTGTAACTCTCATTTGAATTAATACAAACAGCTTCATTTATATACTGCTTCATACTGAACGAACAGTGTCTAAGCGGTTTACAACTGTAAACTAATTGCCCCCAACAAGCTGGGTACTCATTTTAGCGACCTCCGAAGGATGCCAGCCTGAGTCTAGCTTGAGCCCTTTCACTGGTATTGAACTCGCAACTTTATAGTTTTGAGTGAGTGGCTGCAGTACAGGCATTTAAGCACTGCGCCACCAGGGCTCTTTATTAAATTCCCCTAAGACATATTAATTTGTGGGCACCCTTCCCAAACCCCAGCAATTTGGGTAACACTGTGGCACCATTTAGAACTTATAGGAATGCAATCATTATCAGTTAACTATTTAGAGTAAACTCACTGGATCAGCAAAACTAAGGGTGCATTTCCATTGTAGAAACAATGTAGTTTGACACCACTGAAGTTCCATCCTATGGAATGTTAAGGAAAAGCAACATGGGATATAGAGTGAAAGAAATAAAACTTGTATGTGAGAGTCAGAATGACTCAGCAGAAGCAATTAGAAGCCACACAGGTGTAAGAGGTAATGCAATTAACAAGTCCTAAATGCCAAGGACAAAAATGCAAAGTGAATAATTGAATACACCTGAGAATTCTTAAAGTGGACAAGGTGAAATGATGAAATCATTAATTATGGGTTGAACCAAGAGAACCAATGAGAGTGGCTATACACGCCCACTGGGTGGAAACTGACAAGAGTGGGTGGTGTTTTTCCAATGACTATAATAATGGCTATGAATCCCAATCTATTTTGTGGGTAGTAGTAGTGGATAGTAGTGAGGAGTTGTATTGGATAGTTTTGGAGCTGTATATAGTAGAATAAAGTAGATCTTTTCTATAAGACTACTGAGTTGTCTGGTGTCTTGAGTGAAGATACAAGAACCAGCTGGATCCTGAAGAAGGGTGAAGACTTCTGTGGAAGCAAGAGTGAGAAGGCTTGGAGAGTTTGTCAGGGTCTTCAGCCTATTCTCTGTAACTCTGCTGCTTTAGAGCAAAGCTTTAACCACTGGCCAAAACTGGTCAGCGCCGGTGCGTAACAAGGTGGTGAGTTCGAGCCAGAGGTGAAGAGCTACAACTCCCATCATCCCTGACATGGAATCCTGGGATTTGTAATTTTATAGGGTCTTAAGCTTTCTCTGTCAGAGAATAGTTGTGCCTCACAAAACCACAATCTCCAAACCTTCCGATACTGTACAGAGACTGTCTAGAGATATTCTGCTCTGTTTTTTGTGGGTTTTTCAGGCTATGTGACCATGTTTTAGAAGAGTTTTTTCCTGACGTTTTGCCAGCCTCTGGCACAGACGCTGGTGAAACGTCAAGAAAAAACTCTTCTAGAACATGGCCACATAGCCTGAAAAAAACCACAAAAAACCATGGATGCCGGCCATGAAAGCCTTCAATATTCTGCTCTGTTTATAAAGGAGCTTGGGAATTTTGCAGTGGATAAAGTCTTGAATTTTCAGGGAATAGTGTGGGTTGGTGAGTTTTGTGTTTGTTTGTTTTTCCAAAATGGAGAACAAAAACCAATTGCCTTTTACTATTTTCCTTATTTACACAGGTCTAACAAAGGCAAACCCCCTCCAAACAAGTCTTGCCAAGAAAACATCATGATTAGTTTGCCTTAGGGTTGCTATAAGTCAGGAACAAAGCAACCCCCCCCTCCTATTCTAGGTGAAAGTGAATACCTATTTAGCCCAGTTTGAGGGTGTTGTTGTTGTGTGCCTTCTGACGTATAGCGACCCTAAGGCAAACCTATCATGGGATATTCTTAGCAAGATATGTTCAGAGGAGTTGCCTTTGTCTTCAGAGCCTGAGAGAGTGTGATTCAATCCCTGATCTCCAAAGTGGCAGTTCAATGTGCAAATCATTACACCTCACTGGTTCTGTGTTTGAGTGTGTGTAGACCTTTTAAAAACACAATATTGAGTTTGTGACATGACTTCAAGGTCAAGCCATTCCCAACCCATCCTAAGCTTCGCCTTCATCTTTGAACATCTTGCATGATAAAAAGGCTGGCAGTCATGAAAGCTTGTGCCTTTTTGAGGTATAAAAGAATGTGGATTTTTTTTTTTTGAATTTGCTGGATGGCCAACACAGCTACATCTGCTTTTTGTAAGATTTGGATGTGGTTCCTCCAAGCAAGCGTGACCTTGTTAAGTACTTCCTCTAGCACCCCTTGTGACTTTCCAATAGTCGGTATTTTCTCTGGGGCATTCTGCATCTCCCATCCAGTGATATTTAGGACTTGCCTTTTTGGCCAGCTTGAATCGCTCAACTTGGCTTTGCTGTTGTGAGGCAGGAGCAGATAATACTGCTCAGCCAGGGCTGTGAGTTCATGAAACTATATTAAGCAACTTTCAAAAAAATGAGGGGATTTGCTCCTTCGGTGTAAGTGTCTAAATGTTTTTTTGAAACTGTAATTTTCCTGTGCCGTTATGTGTAAAGGTGACCGCTCCATGTTAGACCCTCAGAAGTTCGACTCTCGACAGCTAATCAGGTTGATTCATTTGGTGAGGTGGTCTGTAAGCTCCTGCTCTTTCCTTTTTCTCACTGTGATTATAAACAGGATTGAGTTCTTCTTTCACTCATGTGGATATAATACCACCCTGCTCCTTTCTAAAGGAACATATTAGAAATATAGAATATAGAATGGGTGGAAAAATACAGTGGAGACATTCTAGATTCTATTTTTATAGTAGGCAATATCATTATTGGGAGACGCTAACATGATGCCCTTTATTAAGTCTGTCGGTAGCTCTAAACTCGAGTATGAGAACTATTATTGCTGGTGAAGCAAGGATTCCTTGTGGAGTGAAAGCATTGTGATTTCTGGGCTACACACAAACAGAAAAATTATTCCTGACATCAAGGTGTGTGTGTGTGTTTACTAATTGCAGAAATGTCCATTTGACAAAGCCTGAAGACTGATGGAGCATTACCTGGCTCAACCACATGGTGGCATTCACCACTCAAAGGAAAATTATACTTATTAGTAGGGGAGTGCTGTTGAATGGCAATGAACCTTTTCTTTTGGTACCGAGGGTTTATTTGTTCTCACTGCTGTTTTGATGTGAAATTTAGTTAAATCACAAGGTGGGTGGGAGCCAGGGCTGTTTCTGTCACAGGCAGGAACAAGCAGAAGTGAAGATATATTAAGGGCTGAATTTTGCATATAAAAGTTGAAGGATACTGTAACCAAACATTCACAGTGTACCAACACTCACTAAACTGTTACATAGAAACCAAGGCCTTCCATCTTTCTGCTTTCATTGTAACATTAGCAAATTCTTCTGTACAAATAAATATAGTGATAAACATTCAAACATCCTGGGAAGAGCTTAAGGATTTTTCCAGACAAGCTGGAGACACTTATATGCAACACTATACAGAGGGACTGCTTCACTTTCTCTCACACTCAGATGTTCATATTCTTTCTATAACAAATATGAGATTTGATACTGGTGAATTCTTTTAAAAAATAAACTGAAACAGAATTCTTGGCTGTTTGCATCAGCCAAATTCAAAATGCTGAAGAGGATGATAAGCCTCAGGGGGGAAAGGTATGACTATTAGTTGAATATGAGTGGTTGAGACAGCCAGCATGGTGTTGTGGTTTGAGCATTGGATTGTGACTCTAGACACCAAGATCTGAATCCTTGCTCAGCCATGGAAATCCACTAGATGACCATAGGTAAGTTACAGTGTCTCAGTCTCAGAGGAAGGCAAAGGCAAACCCCCTCCAAACAAATCTTACCAAGAAAACCCCATTGTAGATTCATCTTAGTGTTGCCATGATTGGAAACACGTTGAAGGCACACCATAACAACAATGAATAGTTGAACATTGCAGAAAAGAGATTCCATCTAAACATTAAAAGAACTTCCTGATAGTAAGAGCTGTTCAATTGTGGAATGGACTGCCTGAGGGAGTGCTGGACTCTCTTTCACTGCAGATCTTTAAAGAGAAGTTGGATGGCTATTTCCTAAGAGACAACCATCTGAACTCTCTTTAAAGACCTGCAGTGAAAGAAAGTTTTAGCTGCCTATTCCTGCCTTGAAGTTCTTTCAAACTCTATGTTTCTATAAATAAACAGGGAGTCAAAGCAAGACCTTAAGTGCTGAATACTCACAGCTGTGTCCTGGATCAGGGCTGGATGACAAACAAGATAGGGGCAGGAAGGACACAGGTCAGAAAGGGCATTTTTTGTCTGCTTCAATTCCCTTTTTAACTGTATGATCTCAATTTTAGAGTCAAACATGCATTTCTCTTTAAAACAAGAAATTTAATGGGTTTTTCATTGTTGCCAAAATTTACAAGCAATACATGAAAATCTATTTAAAAATAACTGTCCCCTGCTTGTCTGAAAGCATCATTTCTTATTAACTATTAATTTGGAGGCAGTGTGGCTCCAGTGGGTCTTAAGGCTGGGAAATTTCCCCCCTTTGACTAACCAAACTTGTCCACTCTTGGCCTGGAGAGGTGAAACTGTCAGTTTCTTCCAAATTCAAATGGTTAAAAAAATCTCAAGATATTTCTTTTCTAAAGATGTTAGAATTTTAAATTATTTTTAAAAATAAACTGAAAAAAAGGCTCACCTATTGTTTTAAAAATCAAAAAGGTCCCAGTTTTTGTTCCTGTTCTATCAGATTTTAATTTGGAGACCCATACACATTTTGTTTATCTCAGAATGTCCTCTGTCATCTCCCAGTATGATCAGAGACTTTTTATACCTCCTCTCTAGGTTGATTTATTTTAACTCAGTATAACCCATTCAATTCCCCACTCAGCCATAAAATCAAGTGGGTGACTTTGGGAAAGTCACACTCTCTCAGCCTCGGTGGAAGGCAATGGCAAACCTCATATGAACAAATATTGCTTCCCCCCCCCCCCCAAAAAAAAAATGTCCTTTGATAGGTTTGCCTTTAGGTTGCCATAAGTCAGAAATGACGTGAAGGCACACCACCAGAACAACAACTTAGTATAAAATTGGAAAGAACAGGAACAAAATCTGGGGCTTTTCAATCACTGTGGATGTGGCCTATGTTCACATGGGACAAATTTTACTGTGTATACTGGCTCTGATAACTGTATGGTCTAGTCCTAAAGGATAGATTGAAGATGCATAGTTTCAACTGTAGGGCAAAACACATTTGGCAAGAGAGCATCTAACTACTGCACCTGAAAAATATTCAGTCTTCACTGTCCATACACATGCTGCAGCATTGGGCACTGGACAGCTGTATACATATCACCATAGCTAGCCCTACAAGTATAGACAAGTGACAGCTTCTGGGAGCTGCAACTAGGGAGTTTACTGCATTGCTAAAAAACCTGACTTACCCTTGCCATGTTGAATTCTCTTTCTGGATAAAGCTGGGTATTATCATATGCAAAATGCTGCCGATGAGTGCAACCTGGCTAACTACTAGCTAGAAGCCTCTTTTGAAAATTGGGAAGCTCCTGGCTTTGCCAATTGGCTGGTTGAGCATGTCTTCTAGCCAGATGTTAGCTGGAATTCAGCCGGGTGGCAGCATCAGCGGCATTTTATATATGATAATATTTGCCTTTATCCTGAAAGAAACTTCAATGTGGCAGGGGTAAGTTGGGTTTTTTTAGCAATGTGGTAAACTCCTAGATGTTAGCAAGACAGAGCTGTGCATGCAATTCAATATGGCTGGAATGCTCTAAATTAGTTTGCTGTCCTCAGCCATTGTATAGGATGCTGGGTGTTACCACACAGGCACCACAATCGTGCTAGTTGTTATCTGCCCTTGAGTCAACTTTGACTCATGGCAACCCTGTGAATGAGATATCTCAAAGACTCCCTATCCTCTGTCTCTCTGCTCAGGTCCTGTAGGCTCAGGCCTATGGTCTCCCTAATTGAGTCTAGCCATTTGGATTGCCATCCTCCTCTGTTTCTGCTGCCTTCCACTTTTACTAACATAAATTATTTTCTAATGAGGTTTTCCTTCTCATGGTATGTCCAAAAGTACAGTTAGTCATCTTGGCTTCCTGGGAGAGTTCAGGTTTTATCTGTTCTAGGACCCATTTGTTTGTCTTTATGGCCATCCACAGTATCCTCAGCACTCTTCTTGAGCACCACATCTCAAATGAGTTGATTTTCATGTAGTTCTTCCATGGTTATTATTTTTGTTTTCTTAATTTTCAGCATTAAGCCTACCTTAGCACTTTCTTATTTGACTTTTAAAAAGTAATTGTTCTTAGTCTTTGTTGTTTTCTGCTAGTAGTATAGAGTCATATATGTAACTTAGGTTGTTAATGTTCCTCCAATCCTTCTTGCTCTGCATATGATATTTTCTGCATACGTACATATTAATCTAGGAAATGCAAACATATGAGATTAGGGACATTCATTATCACACAGCTCTTCCAAATTGCAACGGTGCTGCTTCTGTCTTGGATTCTGTCTTCCTCACACTGGCCTCCATAGCTCTGTCTTCTTCCTCCTGTCCCCTTCCTAGAATGCCTTTTGATCTATATTTGCTTACATTTATATTTATTTTTAGTGCAAATTCTGCAATCAAGTCAATCCATTAAGTAAAGAAAATGAAGCAAGAAGAGAAATTGAAAAAAAAAAGAAAAACAGTCAGAGGGAGGACATCCATATGCACCATATGACAATCTGCATGTCAAAACTGCTTTGGGAGGAACTTAGCACAAATTAATCAGCAGTGGAAATGCAGCATGATTGGGATCAATGAGAAGGAGCACTCCAGCAACAGATGGACTACAGACCAGCTATTGGACAGACACAGCATCATGTCATAAGAAACTACCACTATTGTGATCTAATTCCATTTTTCATGGTTGATGTGATAAAGTCCATTGTACCATCACCATTGTTAATTTTTACCTTTTGGTCAAACTAGTAAATATTTGCATGTGGAAAAAATGTGGCATGATCTTGTTCTTCCTATAGGATGGTAAAATGTTTCAGGCTGTCCTTATATAATGAACCCTGGACCTTAAGCCAGAAGGATCCATATTAGAGAACACTTTCATGCAGCTTTTTCTTGCTGCTTTTCAGTATTTGCTTATTTCTCTCTTGTGACTTCTAGAGGTAATTCGCCTTGACTTATTCTGCTATGTGCCTGTGCAGTGATTACAAACTTTAACCTTTGAAGGTTTTTTCCTTTTAATCACATTTTATTGTATATTTGGCTAAGCTATTGAAGCAGAAAAAGAGCAAACAAAAGTACTCGCAAAGAAAAGAAGAAACTCTTGAAACAAGATGGGAACAAACTAAGGTAGTTGGAATGGGGCACTCCTCCAAATGTTGCAACACAACCCTGAGCAGTATAAATGTGTTATTTATATATAGATGCCATAAGTCAGGAACAACTTGAAGACAAACAGCAACAACAAAGGCTTAAATACAACTGTTAGTTCCAACTAGAGTAGACTCCTTGAATCAATGGGAACTGGTTAAATTAACTGTTATTTGCCACTGATTTGGTGGGTCTACTCTAGTTGAGATGAACAATTGCCTTTGGGCCTGTATATATATTGTGAGAAAGTGCTTCCCCTATAAATATTGAATATTATTGCTGAAGTGGGCTGTGATTAGGTAGCAGGCAAAAGTGAAATGCGTCAGAAATAGATTCCTCCACCTTTATTGTAAATAATAATACATATTAGAAGGTCAATGCAGAAATACTTTTCTGTATAGTTCAGGTAGAAATGTGAAATATTTGGGAATATTTTTAAAGAAATGACACAGGCTGTCAATATGCTTCTAGTGTTAATTCAAGGTGCTGGTGATGACATTTAAACTCCTATATAACTTGGGACCTTGATAGCTGTAGGAGTACCCATTAGGGGTGTGTGCAATGAGTGCAGGGAGTGCAGGGATGTGGAACACACTGAGTGACACTCCAGAAGAGGGGTAATACCTGGCTGAGTGCCCCCCACCTCTGCCATGGCATGTGGCAGGGAGGGAGAGGCCCAGGGCACCCCTTCTTCCCTGGGTCAGCATGGATTTATTCGTGAGTAAAAAGCCATACTGGGCAGGGAGGTAAAAGTATGCCCTTTTGGCCCTGCCCCCTGAGACCCCACTCAAAGTCCCACCCTCCATGCCAGGTGACACCCAAGTTTACAAGATTCTTAGTTAAAACATTTTTGCCAATTACTCTGATATACGATCTGTCTCTTGCTAGATGTCCTTCTCATGAAAGTACAGATCATGGTCCAAGAAGCCAAACCATTCTCAATGGCACCATCTATGATCGGTATTGTCTGCATCAGGTATTCTTCTCTTTCTTCATGGGTCCTGTCCTTTAACAGGAAGGAATAAAAAAGAATGTAAAGAAATAGCAACCTGTGCCTCTTCATCTTCTAACACAGTATCATAGTCCCTTGAAAGGTGTTGAAGATTGTACCTTGCAGTTTCATTTTTTCCCACATGGTTGAGAAGGAAGGAGGGCTGGATGCTGGATGTGATGAATTTTTTCAGCTGCTCTGTTACATTGTAGATATTCATCCCTGAGAGACATCATATGTATTCAAAAATCCTGCCACGACTGCATACCATTGTTTCTCATCTGGAAGTTGCCTCTGGGAAAGGCAGGAGCCCCTCTACCCACTGGACCACCTCAGGTCACCTCTGTGCTCTCTTAACACATTTTTGTCCTAAAAGGAAAGAATAGGAAGGTTTACACATTACAGTGGGCAGAGAACAAACAAGAAGTCCCAAAGTCTGGAAGCACTGAGAAGATCCTCTCCCCTTTTACCACCAAAAGTTCTTGGGATGGTAGTCGGATAGAAAGAAAGGCCTCTCCTGAAGATCTTAAGAGGTTCCTATAAGGAGATACAGTCCTTCAAATAGTTTGGACGTGAGCCAGCGGCTGCTAGCTTCACCCCTAACCAAGTCAGTCTTAACAACAGCCCTGTTGCCTTACACCATGCACCCGAATAGGATATACAACCTCAGCCAACAGAAACTTATGAGCCAGCCTCCAAACAATTCTGCCAATCAATTAACCTTAACCCCAAATATACAAACTCACATTATTTCCCACACCAAGTGCCTGTTCTCCTTATCCTTTTAGTCAATCTCTGGTCCTCTGTCAGATATATTTCTAAAATATTTTTGGTTGAGAATTAAGTTTTAGCATTGACATGCCTCCTAAAGGGGATCTGGCCCTATAAGAGTGCTTGCTCTTTTTATTAGAAATATGGCAAAATGATTTTTGACAGCTTGGGAAATGTCACACTTTTGCATTAACAACAATTTGGTAAGTAACCTTCCCTTTCTACATGTGAGTTGGCAAAAAAACAAAACCAAAATGAACAACAAGGATAAAAGGAAAAAGGGGAAAAAAGATAGAACTACACCCAGTGGCATACTTCCCATTCTTAATGTAAGCTGCACTCTGATCGCTGGAGTGAATATGAAAAAAATCAAGATCATCAAACTGCATCTGACATTGTTAGTAAACATAGAGTAGTTGCATTTCCTGTGACACTTGCACTTTGTGTCTCTCTTGCCACACTTGCTGCTCTTTGTTTCCCCTTCCCATCGCATTTGACAAGCGGATTCCAGAGGCCAATGACAACATCCATGTCTCCTTCAAGCTGAGTGCATTTGTTATGCATTTGAGAGGGTTGCCTTCCTGCCCTTGGGTATCTAGTCACGCAATGTGAAAAAAATGCATGAGTTCATGGACTGCTGAGTGCTCAGACATGGCACTTTCCTAAGCGAAGGCAACTAGTGAGCAAGTGCAGCAATTAGACAGTTATGAAAACATTTTTCCCCATTGGGAGAACTGATTGCACTGAGGCCAAAACAATGTGTCAAAAAAAAAGGAAAGAGAGCCTCAAAATAAGAAATTCTATTTGGTGAGATTGGCCTTAGGTCTTTACAAAATATAAAGTAAGAACAATTTTCTTAGAATTTATTGATCTCTCTCTCTCTCTCTCGGCCTCTAATTTTTAAGGATGGGATGATGTCAATGACATTTGCCTGGGAGGCCGCCGCTACAAGAAAAACAGGAGCCAGCAATATGGAGGAAAGGCCACAACTTTATTAAGCAACCAGCTAGCAAAGCAGGGTTGGCCCAAAGCATGAAGTCTGGATCTGGATCATCATACAAACCGCTGTTGTATGATAAACTGTAATACCTGGTAATGGCCAGGCTTTGGGATGGCCTAGGGGCTAAGGGAACGCCATCTGATCGCATGTATTTAATCAAGCCCCTAGTCACCAGGAGACGCTGTCACGCTGTGGCCCCCACAATGGCCACAACACATGCCCTCAGCGCTCCTGTGTCCCAAAGGGACTCCTAAACCAGTGCTATGCAGCCCTGGAAACCATGCCCACCAGATCCATGACCTATGCTGCCGCCCCTGAAGTTGTGACATGAAAAACCATGCACCCAAGGGAGGGTGGGTGGGTGAGCCAAGCAGCAGATGGCACCGAGCAGCAACAGCAGTGAGCAGCAAATGGCACCGAGCAGCAGATGGCACCGAGCAGCAATAGCAGCGAGCAGCAAAATGGCTCCAAGCAGGAAGCCATGTGGCCTTAAATAAGCCTGTATGTGGGAAGAGCCAGGAGGGAAGTTGCCCCGCCTCCAAGGCCAGTCGATGAATCGGCCGCCCTGGAGGTCCCGGGAAGACCATAGAGAGGGACCTCACGCCTCCCGGAGAGGCCTCGGGAGGCAGATCTCCCTCCCATTTCCACCCTGGTCACCAATCCCAGGCCTGAGCACTCCAGCAAGGCACACTGGGAAGCGACCAAGCTGGTTTGCAGCCTTGCAGCGGCAAAGCTCCCGGCGGCAACACGGCCTGCCCGATGAATCGGGCGGCTGCATTTTCTTGAGTGGAGGCTAGAAGAAGGTGTTTCCCCCATGTTCAGGATCTGATTGTGTTTTACTTTGTTGTCAAAAAGGGTTTTCACCAACTTTGAGTCAGATTGGCCAGTGACCTACATGTGGGTTGTAGCTTCCTACAGCATGTATTTTAGGTTGGCTTGGCTGAGAGATCTGGAACTGCATCTATCTGCTCGTATATTTGTGTGATGAATCTATATACTTAATATAACTTAATATAACTTAATCTTCAATTAGGTGGTGGTAATGAATGAGTGGTTTTCCACAATGACTAGAGTAATGTTTGCCCTGGGAAAAATCATCAGAAAGGGACAGTTTCCAGAATCTCATAGTCAGCATGACATTATGGCCACATTCTGGATGAGGGTTCTGGGAGTTATTTTCCAAAAAGTAACTTTCCCAGGTTCTGGATTGGGCTTTGGGAGATCAGATCACTAGAGGATGGGAATGTTGTGGATGTCAATTACCTGGATTTCAGCAAAGAATTTGATCCTTATCATTATTTTCATTAGTAAACTGACTAAATGTGGAATAGATGGAAACACCATCAGACGAATCCATAATAGGTTGGAAAACCAAGTTGTCATCTGTGGCTGCACCTCAAATTGGAAGGAAGTCTCGAGTGGAGTGCCTCAGGGTTCTGTTCTGGGGTTGATGGTACTCAATATTTTTATCAATGATTAAGATGGTGGGTGGAAGGAATAATCAAAATTGCAGATGGTACAAAACGTGGAGGGTTAGCTAACATGTTAGAAGACAGGAACAGAATTCAAAAGGACCTTGATAAACTAGAAAACTGGGCTGAAATCAGTAAGATGAAATTCAATAGATGCAAATACAAAATTCTACATATAGGTCACAAAAACCAAATTCACAAGTAAAGGATGGGGGTGGGGTACTTGGCTCAGGACTACTGCATGTGAAAAGGACCTTGGGATTATTGTTGATCATAAATTGAACACTAATATGATGTACTAGTATGTGGAATAAATGAAACGTATGATGCTGCAGCAAAGAAGGCAAATGCTATCTTAGCCTCCATTAATAGAAGGATAGTTTCTGAGGGAAGTAATAGTCACTATATATTCTGTCTTGGTTAGGCCTCATCTGGAGTACTGTGTTGTGCCTTATTTTAAGAAGGATATAGGTGTTGAGTTCAGAGAAGGGCAATGAGTCTGAGAAGAGGTATGGAGAACAAAATAATATGAGGAGAGCTTGAAGGCTTTGGGAATGTTCACCCTGGTAAAGAGAAGACTGAAGGGTAACAGGATCACACTCTTTAAATACTTCAAGGGCTATCACAAAAAGGAGGGTACAGGCTTGTTCCCTGCCACATCAGAGGGGAGAACTAGATGTAATGGTTTTAAGTTATAGGCGAGTATATTTTTATTGAACTTTAGAAGGATCTTGTTGACAGTGAGAGTGGCTTAGCAATGGAACCCATTGCCTAGAGAGGTGGTGGGGTCTTGGATGTCTTTAAAGTAGACTTTCAAGTATTCTTTGGATGTCTTTAAAGGATGGTGGAGAGAAGGGGAGGGAGGAGGGTGTGAGGATGTGGCAGTGTGGATCTGGATCAGTAGTTCTCACTACCAAAGATCTGGATTTTTGCAGTGCCGCAAAAAAAAACCTTGCTAGTTGACCCAGTGTCAAACACACTGGGTCAAGTGATTTTTTGGTGCCCCCCTCCCCACAAACTGCACTGAGTACAGCCAGGGAAAATATGAATACCTGTAAAATAACCCAGGTTCCACATTTCACACAAATTTCGTAGTGTGAATGGGGCCTATATCCGCCTGCCTGCCACACTATAAAAAATAAGGAGATCCTCAAAAAAAAAAAAAAAAAAAAAAAACAAATAAAATAATAAAAAAAAGGGTGGGAACCGTAATTCAGCACTAACATGGTTAAATAAATGGGTTTCACACTCTGCCTTTAAGAATTATACACACATAATCTTGAGCCTGAATGGGTATATCTACCATTTTCATTTTCTCCTGCATTCTTTTAATTTGTTTAAAGTTTAAATAGTTTTCCCAAATATAAAGAATTTTTCAAATGTTCGTGAGTTCTTATAAAAAATGAATTGAAACAAAATTCTCACCCGTCCTTTACAACACCTAAACTTTATAGCCTTTATACACATTCATCTGTGTATGTGACATCAGCAATAAATAAAATTGGCTGTTTGCCAAAGCCTTTGCAATAGAAATGTGTATGAAAACATAGCAGACAATACAAGAAGCTGTAAGCAGTAAAATATAATTAGTAAAGCCAGAAATATATTTTGAGAGAGGGGAAACAGGGTGAGAAAGGTTTCTGAGAGAGAAAGAGAGATGAATTGATTCAATTCACTATATGTGTCCTGAGTGAACATTAATCTGAGATAATCCAGAATTATTCTGTAAGTGAATGTAATACTTGAAAGAGGTCTCTCAGGTTGCCTGACCTAGAATGGGCAGTTTCCCACTTATCCATAAAAGAATCACAGCATGAGTAGTGGCTAGACAAGTTGTTTGTCGTTTGCATTCCCAGAACAGGAAGAGGATTTTTCTGTCCAAATCTGAGAAATACAAAGAATTGGGGGAGAAACATTCCACCACCAAGGGCCACTTTTCTGTCCTGTCTGTCTTCACATACTTAATACACAGGAAACCAGTGTAGAGGTACTGTTGGCTGGCTGGATCAAATGTGTTTTAATCAGTGTATCACACTCTAAGTAATAGCCACCTGCAGAGACTTCCTCTGTGCTCTAGGTTTGGCTGCCAGATCAGCCCATATTATTTCCTTGCCACTATTCATGTGAAGACACATGGTCTGGAACTCACTGAGGAACATACACACACAAAACTCACACTACACATGTGGGGCCAAAAAGTCACCATTGCACAATAGAGGTATTCTGCTGATATGAGGGGAAGTAAGTTGTGCTGATAGTATGTTCATCTGTGTCTTGTTTTTGCAAGTTCTGCATTGTGGTTGTGCATCCTATACTTTGCATTGTGGGTGCACATCCTATACTTATCATTGTGGATGTGCATAATGTATTGAGCACTGTGCAAGGCACTCAATCATTGATATGTGTCTCACATAGGTGCTATTCTGAATAGAGATAAGTGGTCTCATGGCATATGTCCACGTGTGGATATATACAATATGCTAAGGAGATGTTGGACTGAAGTCACGGTGGTTTAAGATTCCCCCCTCTCAAATGTTAAGACTCAAGTTTTGCTGTTCAGGTAGTCAACAAGAATTGCAAGAACAAATGAGAGAGGCTATCTAAAGCATGTCAGTTGAAAGGATTATCCTTCTGGTTGTCAGTAAGCAGTGGAAATTTTGGCGGGTGCTAACTGCTGCCGCTTAGTAATTATTACAAATTATTGCTGTTGTATCATGGGAGTGGGGGAAAGAGCTTTATCCTCACACATAATGCTGCTGTTCTAAACTGAAGAGTTGCCAGTGACTTGCGTTGTAATGATAATTTTCCATTGGCTTGACTCCATCTGTCACAGGGAATAACACCTGGCAAACCGCTTGGTTTCAGCCAACTCTTGTTAACCTTTCAGCCTTCACAATAACTATCAGCGGGGACAAAGTCAGTGCCACAAATAACCTGGCATTTAGAAGTCTCCACCAGCTAATAATGGCGCATGGCTTCTCAACACAAAAGGAAACAAACAAAACAATTCATTCCATTTAATTAATCAAAAGAAATGTTCAAATGTCACATTGCTGGTGAACGGGACTGTATGCAACAATAACAGCTACAGTAACAAAGCAGACTGTATGGTTACCTTTGGCAAAAGTAGATTTTCTTTTTTTACTTTTAAAAAGTGATTTTTCCTTTTTTTTTCTTTTTTTAAAAAAATCTATCTCAAAAGTAAAGCGAGAGCAGTCAGTGGGAAAGTATGAAGAAATCCAACCAACAGTTTTGAGTAAATAGTTAAATCTCCTTAGGTTTTTCCTAAATTTTCTATCTGGCTTCACTCTGCACTGCTATAGCTCCCTAGGCTGCAAGGAGAGTGAGCAGTATTCTTTTGTCCTTTGCTTGGCTATGCAATTTCCTTCTTAGCAAAGGACCTGTTGATTGTGACTTATTCACTTTCTTGAACAGCACCTTGACATAATTTGGAAGGAAAATATAGTTCTTTAGTACAACACTTTGAGGCTAGACAGACTGCTCTGTGCTGCCCTTGGAAGTGATAAGTTGGGGATGTGGCAACCACACACCATGCTCCCAACCCGGCACGTCTATGGTGCAAAGAGAAGCTGCAAAAAGTGGCTACTTTTTGCTCTATGGAAAGGGCTGCTGCCCCAGCTTTTCTGCAGCTCTTTGGCATAGCACATCTATACACAGCACCAAAGATATGGCATGATACCACCCACCGTGTGGTGGGGTGTGTGACATGGTGCCAGTGTGGGGACAGGTGGTGTGCAGTCACCACGCCCCCACTCTGCCCTCACACTGGCGTTTCTTGCTGATTTGTTGAGGGCTTTTATCTTGTAAGGGAACATTAAAAGGATCATTCCAGTGCATCCCACTTTACCTCTGGACTAGCACCCTTCTTTAAGTGGTCTATAAAATTAAATCAGATGGATAATTAACAGAGAGATTGGTGATGGCATCCAGGTGCAGCCATGGCTTCTATGTCGATAGCGTGTTACATCTGCTCTGAAATTAGTCCACATTTTAAAGTAGTTGCACAAAGTCCTGGGCTTCTTTTGGGGATAGGGTTTAGATTCTTGGGCAGCTGCTTTAAAGCCTGGACTAAACTCCAGAGCAGACTCATTGCATCCCAGACACTGAAGTCACCAGAGCCCAGCTTATGAAATAACCTTCTTAGAATCCAAATCCAAATCCTTGTGGATTTGATAGTGTATGGTGAAGACATCTTTTTTCATCCACATCTTTCAGATGATTTATTTTAGCTTTACATGGCTACTCCATTTTAAATCCACATTCAGTACTGTTAATTTGGGTTTTGCTTGTGTGTGTTTAAAGCAATTTTGATTTTATGGCATTATCTCTTATTTTGTATTTGCTTTGTTTTTTGGACCTTAAAGTTTAAACTTTCCAGATAATTTTATTATTTGAAAAAGCTAATAATAATAATAATAATAATAATAATAATAATAATAATAATAATACTGTTTATTTATAACCCACTTTTCCAAAAAATGATCAAAGCGGGGTACAGCATAAATGTAAGCAATATACAATATAAAAACATACATGCCTATATATATGCCTATAGGCCTAATACCCTATTTACAGCTTTTTGTTAGAGATAGTAAAACTGAGGGCTAGTTTACATTATTAAAATATCTCTCTTTCCAGTTAAATAGAATGTTATCCAGTCACACACAATTTGCAGTAATTTGGGCTTGGGGTAGTGGTGGTGTCGAAAAATTTCTTAAATTCCACTGAAAAGGCTTCACAGTTTTTACCAGAGTATCTATGGAAATCTGCAGAAATGCACATTATAACATGTGTGGCTAATGTCACAGTAAATATGTAACAGTAGAGCTTTTCAGATATTTTGTCCATAAAGGAGTGTGCAGCCTAATGTGAAGATAAAACTGGATTTTCTAAAACACAACTAAGGCATACCTTTTGGACTGTACACTTTCCATCAGTTTCCATCTCACCAGTTTATCATGGGAGACCTGGTTGCTTACAGGTACAAATCTGGATCTACATGATCGAGTAGAAAAATTCAACTGGCACAGGCTCTGAAGATATGGGTAATACAAGCATATAGTATAATTGGATGACTATAGTTAGCCGCATCCACCGAGGATAGGAGATCCAAGAAACTTGCACCCAGCATTTCACTCTTTTAGCACAGCCAAGCAGTGATGCAGGTATGTTATTTTAGCTTTACATGCACCTTCCCTCAATATGGCAAAACATATTACATTGTTTACTTGAAAGAGTGATAAGTTAGCCATGTTGATTTTTTGTTGTTGCTACACTCTATTCTGCTGAGTGGAATTGTAGAATATCCCTAGATGCCCTCAGCAAGAATCCTCTTTGTCCTGCTCCCACAAAATGATAAAAAGTTTCCCTGATGGAGAGCATCTCCAATAGAACAAGTGGGTTGGACTGGATGGCCCTTGCAGTCTTTTCCAACTCTGTGATTCTATGATTCTAAGTATGCAACTAGAAGAAGTGACATGTAAGAAGGAAGTACCAGCCTCTTTTCTAGGGCTCATGGATATTGTCAATAAAATAATTTTTAAGCTCTGTCCTGGCTAGAAAAAACACCTGTGTTTTTATTTTTATTTATATTTTTTAAAAGGTAGATTCATCCCCTTTCAGTTTTTAACTAGCAGGGTGTTCTTGCTTTCTGGAATGACCTTATTGCAATACATTAATAAATGGCTTTTAAATATGGCTGTGATAGTTGCCTTAAAAATACCTTTGGTAGCTATTATTCAAGCAAACATCAATCAGCCTTATATTCTTATATTGCTACTCATTTTGCAGTGACAAATTGCAGTCGCAAAGGAATGAAAATCTACATGCTGCTATATCAAACCAGACTCTTCAATAACACAGATGTCAGACTGGCTTCCACAATGTATTCAGCTGGGAAACAAGGGCAGCAAGAAAATCTAAAAGTAGTTCAACATCAGTTTTATGGCTTGGGAGCTCCTGTCCTGCTTTCTCTAGCTGTGGTCTTCTGAAAGCCTTTCCCAGCAGATCAATGCAGGGAGCACCAACATTAGTGTTTTATTCGTGCTGCATATTGATTTGGGGTGTTTGGTTGGCAAACCCCAAACTGCCTATTTTTTATTTGGACTAGAAAGTTGATTTTCTTGCTAAATGTGAGAAGTAGGAGAATACACTATGGAAGCAATGGCTCTCAAAGAATGGAAATATTACGTAAAACAAAACAAACCTACAGCTTTTTTTGGGGGGGGCCTATGAAGCCATATTCTAGAAGAGCTTATTTCTGAAATTTCACCAGCAGTTGTGGCTGGCATCTTCATAGAAATTTTCTAAAGAAGCCAGCCACAGATGCAGGCGAAACGTCAGGAATAAACTCTTTCAAGAAGACAGCCACATAGCCCAAAAACCCCCACAAAAAACTATAGATGCCAGCTGTAAAAGCCTTTGACTTCACTAACCTACAGCTCTCAGAGCCCAGCCAGTATGAGGGATTAGACAGCAGGTGAATTCAATATGCAGAGATTGTATAGATTTTAATTTTGTAAATTAAAGGTTGTCAAACTCATGTACGTATCTTAATTGGACAAAACAGACAGTGATACCCCAAAATTCAAATGTAGGAGAAAGATCTCCTGCATCCCTTTAGATACTTTTCTATCAGATTTCATGATTTCTTTTTTTATTTCATAAATTCAAACTCTTTTTTTGTGTGTATTTCTTAACATAAAGAATGATTCCAGGACTGTTTATAAAGGAATATGTATTTATTACACATAACCCAACACAGCTGAAGCCAGAGTTAGTCATCCTTAGAGTAGATGCATTAATATGGTTGGGACTCATTAACCTTGAGTCTCATTTGTTTGAATAGGTCTACTCCAAGCAAGATTACCACAGGATTTAAACTAACCAAATATATACGACATGAAGTAACAAACAAATGGTAGATGTAGCAACCTTAGCATGCCTATACTCAGTAGTCCTTAGTTTTCATGTTTCCCTAAGAGTTTAGGTATAGTGTTCATTAATGTCATCTCCTGTTTGTTGTTTGTCTTCCTGCATCAATTAGTCTGGGTGTGTTCACCTTTCATCATGTAGTCTGATTTTTTTTCCCTCCCTGTCTTCTCCCTATTTGAAAAACATGTGCTACAGAGCCTTTCACCATGAAATATTTTGAAACTGTTACTATTAGTAAGTATGTTTTTTTCTGAAGAGGTCTAAACTTGTGCTTGATCTTGTGTGTGATGTGCAGGTGTGACACTGTTTTTTTGCTCATCTCCTGCTTGCAAATACTTGTGAGGTACACTACAATCTCTCACCTTCCTCAAAAAAAATATAGATTAGTACAATTGACAAAAGAAAAGTCAAAAGTCCTGGGCAGCATACATCAGAACAATCTTAATTTTGCTTGGGTGATAGAGTGGGTGGGCTTGTGGGTGAAGATTATACCGAAGCACCCACACACACATATGGGGATGTTGATGACTGGAACTCTTGGAGTTCTCTGATTCATAGTGTTGCTGTAAGATGAAGCCAACATAGAAGTAAATTACAACGACTACAATGCTAGCTGAATGCCTGCTATATCCTATATGTAACGGTTTGAAGGAGAAACTTGCCGAGCTTGGGGTTGACAAATGGAGATGTAGTGCACAGAAGACAGCACTTTAGTTCCTGACACAGTGCTAGTCCAGATGTCACCATTCAATCCGTGCTCCCTGGCACTGAAGCAAATATGCACCTTTCTGTTTATAGCAGTTTTTGGAAATTCTACCCTAGCAACAGCATACAGCAATATATGGCAATTTATAGGAGAATACTGGAGATATATTAGCCAATCATGACACAACAGTCATTAAACCACAATGGAAATTACGAGGCAAGCACCACATAAACACTATTCATGTGGAACCTCTCCTTGCCTTTCAGAAAGTTGTTGTTATTAGTAGAAAGTGTCAGTTGCTCAAAGATAGAATCAGAATGCTCTGGTAATTCTTTATCCGCCTTTCCTTGAGCTTAATAACTTTGCAGCTTCTAAATTTTTTCATAGTTCAGAATACTTTTCCTTTAGCGTGGCTCTACTTTACAGCCTTTATGATTCTAATTTTGCATTCTGCCAATATAATGCAGGATCTTAGACCATTATCATAGATGTCAGGGCTATGTCTTTGCAAGAGAAGACCTGGCCTATTTTCTTTGTTGAATCCAGGGGGACAAGGCTGTAATCCAAGCTATTCCCTACTCTTGGAAAAACGGGGTGGGTTTCCCCATGAGCAGGCATTTGTGTATGCCCCTTATCTCCACCTTCAAGTCAGTAATAGATTCCAGGAGCTTAGGTTAGCTAAAGAAGCCGTAACCGGTCAGAGCATCTCACCCCACCTTTGGGACTAGGAGTACACTGTATTGTATATGAACATATGTACTCCTCTACTCTTCCAGGGAGGCTTGTAGTAGAACCTCACGTATATGGCAGGAGGTGTGACCCTTCAAGGCAAAAGCATGCATAAGCGTTTTGCTAGTACTTCTAGCAGGGAGAGGAGGGAAATACAAACAAATTATTATTATTATTATTATTATTATTATTAGACACATGAAAAGACACCTAAAGCAAATGAAGCCTGAATTCTTACTAGAAGCCAAAATAACTAAACTAAGGCTGTTGTCCTTTGGATATATCATGAAATGATGTGACTCACTGGAAAAAGACAATACTGTTTCATAAAACGTAAAGCAACAGGAAAAGAGGAAGACCTGATTACAGGTGGGGAGACTCCATCAAGGCAGTCACAGCCCTGAGTTTGCAAATTCTGGGATCTTGGAGGCCTTTCACTCATAGGTCAAAGCCAATTTAATGACAAATGACAACATCATAAGAAGAGAAGTCTAGCAAGAGAAATGTAGTGAATGTACTCAGATTTTCATGTATTTTTTGGAGGCAGGGTGCTTATACAGGATGTTCTTTCTTCTTCTTTTCCACCACCAGAGTTCTCTCCTTCTTTACTCTGGCTGTGAATGACATAGTACCAAAAAGATAAGGCACACTGAACGAGGCTCTTATCATGTGTGTTATTGCTTTCCTGTCTGGAGTATAATTATTGGTTGTGGTGTGCTGTGATTGGCCACTGAGTTATATAATGTCTATGAGTATTTCTTGAGAAGGAATTCACAGTTATGTTCATTGATATATTTAGTTAATTTATGCCTTACCTTTTTCCCAATATGGAGCCCAAAGCAATTTACAACAAGATTAAAAAGACAGAGTTGAAAGCCTGATACTGAACAAGTTCAAACACAATTAAATAAAGTGTCATATTAAAACACTATTAATTAGGAAAGGATAAAATCATTCTAAAACATAATAAAGATAGATATTATATTCCATAGAAATCCCATTTTTCACAAAGAATTCACCATCAATTCTCCCTTTAAAATAAAATTTAAAAAAATTAAAGAAAAAAATGACCATAAAGTAATAATAATAATAATTTGTTTTATTTATATACCGCTATTCCAAAGATCATAGCGGTGAACAGCAAGTAAGCTAATTAGCAAGTGAGCTAATTTGCCCCAACAGTCTGGGTACTCATTTTAGCGACCTCGGAAGGATGCAAGCCTGAGTCGAGCTTGGGCAATACAGAAAGTATGGGTGCAGAAAGTATGGAATGTGAACCTCATGTGGCCTCAGTTCCTTTTTGCAGCACTGCTCCCACATTTTTCCTGATTCTTTTCAGGTGGAAAACACTCACTAAAGGGAAGCTGCCACTCCGGGAAGCCTCCAAGAGCATTGCATTTGTTTAAAAAAATGGGTACTCATTTTAGCGACCTCGGAAGGATGCAAGCCTGAGTCGAGCTTGGGCCCTTTTGCTGGTCTTGAACTCGCAACCTTGTGGTTTCG